>NW_006289214.1:1987160-2009017 GCF_000327345.1 Myotis davidii
ATGGTTGTTTTAGTTAGGATTCAAATAATATCCCCTTTGCCAAATTCTGAATGTGTATTTTTTGTTTTTTGTTTTTACATCGGGGATACTTTTTATCCTTTTGGAAAAGGAGAGCTGTTGCATTGCTATTCTCCAGGACAGAGTATACATAGTTGGAGCAACATTTCACAGACTATTTTTTACCTGATATGAAGTGGCTATAATGCATTATCTACTATGGAGGGAGATGAGGCAGGCTGGTAAGTATCACACAGATAAGTCAAAGTGTATTGGAAAGAATAAAAGACAGGATCCCTAGGTTCTATCTCAGCTGGAAATAAACTCAATTTGGAATTGCAAAGAGGTTCTCACCACACATAAGATGCAATCCTATCTTTTTTTCAGAGTGTCCAAACATTGTCACCAATACTCTGCTTGAGCATTTAGATTAATAGGAAAATTATCACCTCACAAAATAGTCCATTCAGTTTTTGTCTATGGCATTGCTTTAATGAGTGTCATTACCCTGGGCTCTCAGTCTTTACATATTCAAAAGAAATGCAATGTAATATATTCCTTCCAACTTCACTCCACCTCATACAGAGTCTTCTTTTTTCTAGGTAAGTATAGTCTGACTTCCACAAATTGTATTTCCTATAATGCTTTCTATACCTTCTATATTATCTAGTAAAATGTTTGGCAAATTATCAGCATGCTGATATATGTTAACCTAAATTGAACTGGCTGTTCTCTTCAATATATTATGCGTGCCCATGTTTTTTGTAATATAGATGTCCAGAATTGAACACTAGGTATATAGAACATGGTGGAATATTGCTTCACTTGGTCTAAAAACCATAATTATTTTAATCAATTGAACATTGTATTAGAATTTGAGGAATCAAATTATGTCTTCCCCATTTTGTTCTTACCTCTTAAATTTGTTTGATACTAAGTGAAGTATTCATTACCCATTATTCATTTTATCTTGTCAGAGTGCACTTAAATTTAAAAATTTCAGCATACATAAACACTTTCCAGTTTGGCTTTGTGCAATGGATGATTATTTAATAATAATAAATATAAAATACATAGTGGTTTTCATTGAAATTGTCCAAGATAGAACCATGAACTCCGAAATGCCTGCTAGCATTTTTATTGGGAAACTTAATTATTAATTCAGGTAAGTAGAATAAATAAATTCATTTGCCTTGGCTTTATTTTCTTTAATACAAGAGGCATAATAAATTCTTCTACCGCATTCACATTCTAAAACATCTACCTCCCACTCACCCAGAAACATTCATTTCCCCACTGCATCAGAGCTGCTACCTCTGCAATCTATTGTATGATAAGTGACACCTATGCGTCACCACCCTCTCTTCTAATACCTGCAGCTTGGAACTTTCCTTATAATCTGCTCCTGTGTGGCTGTCCAGCCTCCTGGTCATAGCTGTTGGTCCCAGACGGCAGCATACCCCATCAAACCCCTGTTCTGGTTTTTGTAATCATCATGCTAACATAATTCAAAATGCTTCCTTTTAAGAAACATTTATGATAAGATTTCTGTATTCAGAAGAATCCTTGAATGGGAAATTTATTCCATGCTATATAAAACTCTAGTTTATTTAAGGCTGGATTAGGTTTTGAGGTTTGATGAATTGATTCTAGTGGGTGCAGTATAGAATACCCAATTTCTAGGGCATCATATATGGGAAAAGATACAATTCTGCCTTTATTCATTCTTCAGTGTTTTTTATGGTCCTGGAAATGCTGTGTTGATTTTCATGTAATTATGAAAGCAAGCATCTGGAATACCAGATGTGAGCAGGCACATTAAGGGGCATTTAATCTATACATTTAAGAATGAGTCAAGTTAATCAGAAAACTCATTTCATTTCTGAAGATGAGTTACATAAGCCAAATTGATAGTGAAAGTCTATATAACCTGGAAGACAAAAGATTAAAAGGGACCATATGGCACTTAAGAAATAGTATGTGAATGTGTGCATATGTTTATCCATACAGAAATATAAACCCCTTTGCAAGTCTTATATGCCTCTGAAAAAGGAAGGCTAAATAAGTGGAGAAAATAATACATGTTTATATTATCTTCCTCCATTAATTAGGTAATAATTGCACTTGGGGACATGGCTCAAATATAAAGATTTTAGTAAATAAGCAGGAGAAGTAAACTATATATTTTATATACTACTAGAGGCCCAATGTATGAAATTTGTGCAAGTGTAGGCCTTCTTTCTCCCGGCTGCCTTCACCGGCTTCCCTCTAGCATCTGGGACCCAGGCTTCCCTTGCAGCCCCCGGCTTTGTCCTGAAGGTCGTCCAGAAGGATGTCCAGAAGGACATCCAGTCTAATTAGCATATTACACTTTTATTGTTATAGATATTTTAAGTTTTAGAGATTTTACCTCCATCACATATTTTCTGACTACTGAAATTTGTTAAATTAAGAGAGAAATGTATTATGTAAAGCTTTGGCTGTCCCTCAATAAATTCTGCTAACAGAAGTTTAATTTAGGAAAGAATGTATTTCATTTGAACATATTTAATGCTTAAACTATAAAGCAACTGCTGAAACTATTAAGCAACTCTGTTCTTAGGAGCAAAACAAATATTATACATGCCATCTTGAGATATTTTGGAGGTAGCAGAATTGACATATGAGGAAACTTGTCCATGGTCAAGATTCAGAGATTTAAAATTCCATCATTTAACTCTACTCATTATGAAAACAAAGATGAGACTTTGGCTCAAGTTTCCATCAGTATATTAAAACTTACCCAATTTTTTCCTTCCAATATTTTATAAGGATTTATTCTCATACCTTACTATGCAAAAGAATCAACTTGGTAGTTAACCAACATTTCTGATCCCTGGGATGCAGAAATCTGTATTTATAATGATCACTTCAGAAAAACTGTGTGTTCCTACTGGATTCTCTCTAGTTTTCATATCTTACCTAATAATAAACAAACATATAAATTGACCATACCTCCGCTATGCTCACAATCAGGAGAGTATGCAAATTAACACAACAAAAATGGCAGTTAATTTGCATATGTAGGCACGAAGCTCTGGAGCGAAGACTGAAGGCTCAGGCTGGAGCAGTGAAGACGGAAAGGCGAAGATGGAAGGTGGTGGCCAGAGTGAAGGCCCGGGTCCCGGGGGCCAGAGGAAAACTGGTGCTGGCAGCCAGGGGAAGGGAAGGCCTATTGCATGAATCTCTTCTTGCAACGGGTCTCTAGTAAATGTTTAAATCTCTAAATAAATGTATAAAGTTATTTGCATAATCTATATTTTTTATATTCTGGTGTGGATGTTCCACTTCATTCTGTTTTCAGTAGATGTCAATTGAGAGCCCACTAGGTTTCAGTCCTGTACTGAATCTAGTAATAAAAAGACAAAGAAGACCTTTCCCCAAATAAGCTTGGAATTTAATTATTAACAAATATGGATTTCAAAGTCTGGCAAATGGAAATATAAGCATCATAGTGATAGCTGAGTGAATGTTATAAATTTGAGGTTTTGAAGAAGAAAAGAAGACATTCTCTTCTCAGTGAAAAAGAGAGATTTTGTGGAAGTAATGCTTGAAAGAAAAGTAAGAACAAAGGGGTTAGGTGTTCCATTCTGAGGGAACAGCATGAACAGATGAAGAGAAGGGAAATGTATTTCAGAAGTGGAGAGTGTATTTGGGAAATAATTGGAAAGAGAGGTACAGGGAGATTTGTAACTGATCAATGAAGTACCTTTAAATTATGTTGAAATATATGGAAATTAGGTTGTAGGCAATGGAACCATTGCAGAATTTTAAGAAGACTATTATGATCAGACTTCTGTTTTAGAAAAAGAAACAAATCAATTAAATGACAGTATGATAAACTTAGAAGCCAAGGCCCTTTAATAATACTGCAGGAGACAAAAAGTGGAGGCTTGAATGTTTGCAGTGATCATGGGGTTAAAAAGAGGAATTCTTTTCACAATTTTACAATTCTATAATAACAGGGAACTTAATTAAAATATAAAAGCAGCCACAGTTCAATTTGAAAAGTAATACATAGTTCTTCAGAATGAAAATAAGTGACATAGAGTGAGAGAGAGAGATAACAATCAAATATCTGAAGGGAAATGTAACAAAAACACATGAAAATTTAGAGCTACAGTAAAGCTGAGAATCACTTGTTCAAACCAAAGGAGAGCTGCTTAGACCTGTGGACTGCAGGGTGAGTAACTAGGGGGCTCAGGGTGTTTACTGAAAAACTTTGAGCACAACATTGAGGGATTCCATCCCATTGAAGAGATACATGAAGACATTTTTATACTTTAAAAAGGATTTTTAATGATTGAAAGTGAACATTTTGAGTTGGTTTTAGGAATATATGGTAAAAACAACATCTTACATTTTATTTCCTGTATTTGTCTCATCATTGGATTACAGGAAAATCTATTTCACACTTACAGTAATCTTTACAGAATACCTGCGAGGATTAAAAAATATGTGGCTGACCTAACCAGTTTGGCTCAGTGGATAGAGCGTTGGCCTGTGGACTGAAGGGTCCCGGTTTCAATTCTGGTCAAGGGCATGTACCTTGGTAGCGGGCACATCCCCAGTGGTGGGTGTGCAGGAGGCAGCTGATCAATGTTTCTCTCTCATCGATGTTTCTAACTGTCTATCCCTCTCCCTTCCTCTTTGTAAAAAATCAATAAAATGTAAAAAAAAAAATGTGGCTGAGTTTAACTAATTATAAGAATTTTTAAAATTGATTTTAGAGGGAGAAAAGGAAAGAGAATCATCAATGTGAGAAACATGCATAAGTTATCTCTTGCATGCACCCAACTAGGTGTCAAACCTCTAACCTGGGCATGTGCCCTAATCAAGAATTGAACAGGTGACCTTTCTATGCAGAAGACAACACTCAACCAAATGAGCAACACTGGCTAAGACAAGAACTTTCATGTTTTTATGTAACAATAATTTATTTCATAAATCTCTGCTTTCCATTATATTAATCATAAACAAAACTTCTCATATATGTTCCTCTCTATCTATATATATATATGTATTTATCATCTATCTATCTATTATCTATCAATTCACATGCATAACCAAATATACACACATATACATATGTGCATGCATACATTTATACACGCCCATATATCTAAAACATGCAGATACACACACACATTTTTGAGCATAAAAACATATATTTTTTTTTGTACCGCAAGCACTGCCTAGTGCTCTGGGTTAAAAAAAAATATTCTTAATAAAAATGAATAAACGTGTCAGTGATTTTTTTTTCACATTCAAATTGTATCCCTTGTTGTTTTTGTAATTCTGGAAAAAGACCATGAGAGAATAAATACAATTTTACTACTTAATAAATAGTTAATAAATACCCATATTTTACCTAGAAGCTATAACTGTTACACATTTTATTATCAGAAAAATACTGTATTTTATTATGAGGTTCTTTAAATATATTTTTGATGAATACATGTATATTTATTCTGTACAATGACATCCAAAATAAAATTTTCACTTAAAATGTATGGTATGATTACAAGATACAGATATAAAACAGTTTTAAATGTAGAATCTATTTTCATCAAAACAAACCTACCTAGTTTTTCTTTCTCTTTTAAGATCTGGAGATAAAAGAATATATCAGAATGAAAATTCTACGTAGTTTATATTATTTATGATGATGTTGACCATGTCATTTTTGTAGACATTAAGATTTACATATTCTGCCGAAACCGGTTTGGCTCAGTGGATAGAGCTTCGGCCTGCGGACTGAAGGGTCCCGGGTTCGATTCCGGTCAAGGGCATGTACCTGGGTTGCGGGCACATCCCCAGTGAGGGGCGTGCAGGAGGCAGCTGATCGATGTTTCTCTCTCATCGATGTTTCTAACTCTCTGTCTCTCTCCCTTCCTCTCTGTAAGAAATCAATAAAATATATTTAAAAAAAAAAGATTTACATATTCTCCATGGTTTTTAAGAAAGCTTGTAACATTATTGTGAACTGAATTCCACAATTTAGAAAATCACCAGGAATATGAACACTTGAGGCCAAATTCTCTAATGTAGTGATATCCAATTTTAAAATACACACAAGTACTAGGATATGGAGGGTTTTTTTCAACAATCATCAATGGAACCCACAAAGTGTCTAATGTGTGTGTTTAGATACCACATGATTCAACAAGGTTTTATGAAATATTAATGTAGTTTTGCAAAAGTCATTTTAAAATTCAGTGATTAATAATTGATTAGTCTATAAAACAGATGCATGGCGCAACAGTATCAAAGCTATATCAAATTTACTTGAAAATTAAATTTGCTCCAATATTTTAATTATTTTAAAAACAATATTTTCCTATTTTTATCAATGACATTCTGAAACCTAAGATCTCTACTCATCTTTTTTAAAAATAGAGTAGTATGGAGACATTTTATAGAAAAATGGATATTACAAGACTATATTCCAATTTTAAAGAAAACATGTGATGATCCCAAAACAATCAGCAGTTTTTAGCAAGTAAATATAAAATGGTGCAAGTAAAACACATGAGAGAGGGAATGATAGCAAGCTTTCCAGCTTGCTAGTTGCTTCAAAGGTGGTCATATAGTTACTACAGTCAATATCTAAAAAGTTATCATTGAAATCTATGGGCCAACACTAATTTTACATTCCATTCTCCTTAGAATTCAGAAAAAAACACCTGATAGATAATAGTCTAAATTTTAAAATTCATATAGATGGGAGAATGGGGCGATGCATTCTTAAGAGATTTAAATCTTAAGAGATTTAAGAGAGAATTAAGCTCAAAAGTCAAGACCCTTTAGTTAGTCTTAAAAACCCCATACATTTTTTGTAATTAAGATTAGGTAAAATATAAAAGATTTGCCAAAAATTGTATAACATCAGTGGACAAAATACACCCACCCTTTCAACCCAAATCTGTAGCTATGGCGGGTGCTGTGTGCTTGTGTGGTTAGGTATTTACCATTTCTTTACCAGGTTTATATATTCAAGGTGGCTTTTACCCCTATATTTTAGTTGACATACTAGGTATATAAAAAGGATGAGACATATGTGTAAATTATGAAGCATAACAGTAAATAATTAAACATCTGTGAGCTCATTCTCCATTTGGAAAAAGGAAACATTACCAATTATTTTGTGCATTTTTTTTGCCAGTCTTCCTTTCTTCCTTCCTCTCAAAGAAAGAAAACACTCACACACACACACACACACACACACACACACACACACACACACATATATATACACACACACATACACAAACACAATTATTATTATAATTATTATAATTATTATTATTAACTTTTAGTATCTTTAATTTTTATGTTGATAACTCCTAGGATGCTTAGATTGTAAATCAAATGTTTTCTCCAATTTGTGGTTTATGATTTTTCCTTCTTCCTGGTGCCCACACTTACTTTTAAAATAAGCCCTCATCACAAGACTGCTGAAATGAGAGTACTTTTTCCTTAAAATTCCTGAAAGACTTTTGACAGCCCAAAGCAGCACAAATCAGAAAATTACTGAATAGTTTAACTTGTGGGGATATGAATAACATTGTCCCATTTTGTAACTATCACTTGAGCACCATAGAAACTGGGAATAGACAAAAAAATCTGAATTTACAACATTTATTCCAGAGATGGAGCAGAAAGAGTAAAGTATAGATGGGTTCAACTGTACAAAGAGAGCACAAGAAAGAGAAAAGAACAGCAGACATTTAAAGACTAAAAATATCTACTACTTCCTAAAATTGTTAGGACAAATTTAATTATAACAAAGCTGAATTTCATGCAAAATGGGTAAATGTTTCAATTAGAGTATTTATCTAAGAGTTACGCTGATCCTGTTATTGTCCTGAGAGTATTAGACCAGGAAAATGATTACATATTATATTTAGAAAATTTTAGATAAATTCAATGGAAGTTGTTTATAATCTTTGGTGACAAATATATGTGAAGTGTTTAGGTTTCTTTGGTTAATCATGGAACAGCTTTGTCAATTCTAACCATTTGTACCAATTTTCAAATCCTACAATTCTACAAGCACAATGAAGTGATACATAGGTTTTTGTAAATTAAGTCATGTCAGTGTTGGGAGACAACTCAGAATGTTTCTCTGTCCTGTTCAGGGTTGTGGACAGGTTTGTTTGCAGACCAGTTTAAATGATATAATGTTACCTTTTGGGAAAACTGTGAACAGGTTTGTTAGCAGTCTCTTTTAAAAGGTTGAAGTTTCCTAAACTTAGCTGTGATATTAGCTCACCCTGTGCAGCACCCACCTGAGCCCAGCTCAGCTTCAGCTGTGTGGAACTTGGGGAGCAAGGGAGAACTGGTGCACTGACTGCTATGTGATGTGGAATCCTATCTAATAAAAGAGAAACATGGTAATTGGCATACAACCGCTACCCTTCCCATTGGCTAATCAGGGAAATACGCAAATTAACTGCCAGCCAAGATGGCGGCCAGAAGCCAGGCAGCTTGAAACTAACATGAGGCTTGCTTGCTTCAGTGACAGAGGACTCCAACGTTCCCCACCCGCTGCTGCAGGCCTCTGAGCTGCAACTCTAAGCAACTATGTAATAAATATAGACGTTAAACAAAACCCCAGAAACCTGCTTTAGTCAGCCGGGCTTCAGCCAGCAGTATTGCAACATTGTAAGGAAAGGCCAGAAACCTACTTTCAGCAGCGGAGGCCTAAGAGCTGGAGACAAGCCTCAAACCTAAAGCTGTCCCAGAATAAAAAAAAAGAAAAAAAAAGGAGCGGTTGGGAGCTTCAGTCACGCCCAGCCTGAAAATAGCCCTCAGCCCCTCACCCGGACTGGCCAGGCACCCCAGTGGGTACCCCCCCTTGATCCAGGACACCCTTCAGGGCAAACCAGCCGGCACCCACCTGTGCACCAGGCCTCTACCCTATATAGTAAAAGGGTAATATGCCTCCCAGTACTGGGATCAGTGGAGCTGCGAGGCCTCCCAGCTCCAGCATCAGCATGACAGGGGGCAGCGCCCATACCCCCTGATCGCCCTGTAGCTCTGTGTGTGATAGGGGGTGGGGCCACACCCTCCCTACCCACCCTGCTCTGTTTGTGACAGGGCAAGGCACCCCAACCCCCTGATCGGCCCTGCTCTGTGAGCGACAGGGGTCAGTGCCCCAACCCCCTGATTGGCCCTGCTCTGTGCATGACGGGGGTGGCGCTGCAACCTTCCCATCGACCCTGCCTTGTGTGTGACAGGAGACGGTGCCCTAACTCCCCAATCAGCCCTGCTCTGAGCCTGACCAGAGGCTGCACCTAGGGATTGGGCCTGCCCTCTGCCACCCAGAAGCAGGCCTAAGCCAGCAGGTCGTTATATCCCATTGGGTCCCAGACTGGGAGAGGGCACAGGCTGGGCTGAGGGACCCCCCTTCCCCACAAGTGCACAAATTTTTGTGTACCAGGTCTCTAGTCTTATATAATAAAAGGGTAATATGCAAATTGGCCCTAACAGCAGAACTACCAGAATGACCACTGGACCAGTCACTGACCACTTCTTGGTCCCTTTCCCTGGCCAGCAGGTTCCAATCATTAGATAATAAATGGGAACCGGGGTTGAGTTGTGGCAGGGAGCGGAACCAGTTGAGGGCAGCTGGGGATGATGGCCCTGATCGCAGGCCAGGCTAGGAACCGTACCCATGCACAAATTTTGTACACTGGGCCTCTAGTAAAGTAATAATGTCCTTTGTCTCTGACCCAGGAGTCACAGGCCCTCTGCTTGGATCTCTGACCATGTGCTAGACTAACCATGTCAGTTTGCAAGAAGGGTGATATCTCAGATGCTGCACAGTTCTTGAAATGTAAAATTATGCTTCTTTTACTATCATCTTTTCTGAAAGTCTGTAGTTTTGTCTATCACTACCACTCATTCTTATGGAAACTCCTGATGGTTCCTCCAGTAATAGAATTGTTTAGGAATTCTTGTGGAGATTAGCCAAAGAGCAGAATTCTCTGAGGTGGCTGGTGTGGGGAAGAGAAGTACAACATTGTAGAATAATTCTGACCACTTAGAATTAACTTCAGTTTGAAAAGTGACTAGTATTTACATATTGCTGTACATAAGATGCTGGATGTAGTATAAAAGTGTATGATAGACCAAGATAAACACTAAAAACATAACGAGTTACTTTATGGGAAATGTGAGATTTCTAGTTCGTATATACATGTCTATCCTCAGCAAGAAATAAGGAGATTCCAAGGAAACCTCTCTCACTTTTGCTTTAATGGAAGGTACACAAAAAGTTTTTAACTATTGTAAGTAATCAAATATACATAATATGCAATAAAGAGGTATGATTTTGAATGTGATTTTATTTTCATATTTACTCTCACAATAACTGGATGCTTTGTGTGGATGTTACGAAAGTAATTCCCTACTAGATGGCATATTATGATTTATTTGACTCTTCCCAACTCTAAGAGTCAATGATTATGTACAACTTTCAGAAATTTTAAAAAATCCACACAAGTATTTTAATTATGTTTTTTCCTAGCAATCTAATTGCAAAAATATATTTTACACATAACTAAATTAATTTTTTAATGGAATCATCTTGTATTTAATATGATAAGATTTCCCAGTTTCATTTCATCCCTTACAGGGGCTGAAAAGCAAGCAAGTTTCAGGGGCTATATACAGTTAGTTTTATATAAATTCATAGGAACTTATGTATTCAAAAAACTTAATTCATCCAAATAAAGTCTGTAACTCATAAATGTATATATTTACTCAATATTTGTGTGTTTTAATTGTAAAATATAAGCTGATACCTCCTCTTCAAAGAGTGTTTTCCAGAGTTCTATGGATTTATTTATAACATTTCTTGAAAAACCATCCAATTTCATTTTTAAATTAAAGTTAAAAAATATGATGTATAACTTCAAAGCTAAAAATGTCAAGGATAATAAATACAGTATATACACTAAAATTTCAAGGACAAGTGTTGGTCTGGAAATGTATTTTATGCTTTAGTAGCAGGAAATCTAGGCATTTTTTTGGAGGGGGGAGTAAAGTTAATAAATGTATAATTCAAAGTGTGAAAGCTAAAGGGTTTCTCTATGAATAAAACAACTGAAATATTTGAATTATACTAAAATACTAGCTCATAAATAGCAAAAAAGAAAAACTTTGACCTAAACTTAGTAGGTTAAATTGCTTTAATCCATCATTTCTTGTGGATGTTTGTTATAATGTTGGGCTCAATGGAAAACACATCTGTTTTATTCTAGAAAGAGTGACAGCAATAGACACAGGTCAAGTCAGAGAGAAAAAAAGAAAAGAGAGACCAAAAGAGGGAGAGAAGAAAAAAAAAAGTTAAAAGTAGTGGCTTTTAGCAATGATAAAAGCATGTTTTAGGTGGCAAAATGAGATGCATGCAAATGACAAGTAGGCTCTCTGTGACTTGAAAACATTCAATTCACAGTAACCTGTGGCCATAAATTACCAGCATGAAGCTTCAGATCCTATTCTTGTAATTTCATCAGGATCAACAAGATGCAATCTTACAAACTGCATGGTGTGAGGACGAAGTGATGCCCTTGTTCTCTCAGACATCAGAGTTTGATGCACAGGAGTCTGACTACTTTTCCGTCTCTCTGTAGCCCTATATGGCCATTGTAAATAATTAAGTAGAAATTTGTTACCCTTTTGTCAAATGTATTTCTGATGTTGCTCTTCCCAGCTTCCATTAAGAAATCCCTTGATTAAATTTTAAAGTCTTAAACAATTTGAGAGTCTGAGAGCATTGGATACAAACTACAATTTGAATGTTTTGCAGGGGAAAGTCATATTCTCTTTGGGAGTAGGGGAAATAATGTCAGGTAGTTAGTATGCAGCTCCATGATTCCTTTTCAAGACACGATATTACAGATTTGATTACCAGCCCTGTTGCTGCTTCTTGTAGGTCATTTATTTCCCAGCTACTCTTTTGAAGATATTTAGAATATATTACTTAAAATATTTGGAAATATTTTAATTTAAACAAAATATGCTTGTAATTAAATATTTAAACTTTTTATCCTCCAACTCTTATGAAAATGATAAGATGAAAATACTGAAAAAATGCTTACTTACAAAAATACATTTTTAAATCTTATCATTTTTTATACTTGATAATATTCTTACATAATTTTTTAAAAAGGAACCATAACAAAAGGAAAACAGCTAAATACTAAAATACAATTTTCCTGATTTACATTTTGAAAAATGTGAGTAACTTTCATTTTAATCACCTTTTTAAAATGCATGAATTCAAAACAGATTGGTATGAATATGCGGCATGTTATGGGGTATACTATAATTATTACATATAGATTAGAAAAAAGAAAAAAACCTTTAAATCTAGACCACCCATAATTAAAAAGCAAAATATGGCATTAATTTTTTGTTATCATTAACAAGAAGCAGAACACATTGTGTATGGTGAGGATGATATTCCATAGTGACATAATGAAATTTTTTCTGTGGATTTTTACTTCCTTTCATGTAGGTGAATGTTACAAGTTGTATTTCCCCTCTCTGCACATTATTTCCCATTTTGCTTCAATATAATAAATGACAATGAATTACACAGAACTTAAAACTACTCTCCTCAGGGACTTTATTACTTTGATGATGCATTCCCTTCATAACTCATCTTCTATTTTGACCACTGTAGTGTCATTACATTTACTTCATATCTATGTCTCCTTCATTTTGAGGTAAAAAAAAAAATTAGAAACCCCAAATTAAAGTATTTGAAAATATGTTACTATTCCTTACTTATTTAGTAATCCTCTCTAGGTTTGTTATGTTTTGCATGTTATAAACCCTGAAACAAGATTTTCCTTTTATGAACTCTACAGAGTCCAGGTACCTGTTCCATTCTTTTCATTTTCCATCCCCTGCTAGGCCTTGACTGTGCAAACCAAGTTTAATTGTATTGAGTTATTGATCCAGAGATAGAAGTTGGCGTAGTTGGTCACCTCCTCTCCTGCTTTCTCTCTTTAGGGGATCAGCCTCACTTAGTTGGCTCTGGTGTTGACCCAATAGAATTGTTCTCTTTTAACATTAATTCATGTTCAGAAAGAGAAAGAGGTAGATAACCTCATAATTGTAACCTGAATCCATGTTTATTAAAGTTGACATACAATATATTATGTTTTAGGTATATAACATAGTGATTCCATATGTATATATCTTAGGATCTGATTGCTGTTAGGGTCGCTGGAGGAATGCACAAGGCCAAAATGGGTAAAGAATTATGAATTTTAAAACCTGAAATTGATCAGCTACTCCTACAAGCTAAAACCTAATTAATTTAATCCATTTAAATGACTGCCTGTTTCTCTAGAAATACATTTTAAAATCCTTAGCATAGTACAGTGCCTACTAGTACTTGCTAAGGCTTAGTAAATATTTCTCTCTTTTTTTGGAGAGTATTATGCTAAGTGAAATAAGTCAGTCAGAGAAAGACAAGTATCACATGATCTCACACATACTTTGTATGTGGAATCTAAGTAACAAAATAATCGAATGAATGGAGTGGATCCATAGGCATGGAACAGAATGCGGAATCTCAAGGAAGGCGAGGAGTGGGTGGGTGGCAGGTAATCAACCAAGGACCTCATATGCATATATGCATGGCCCATGGACACAGACAGTGGTGTGGTGATGGGAGCTGGAGGGGGTCCATGGGGGAAAAGGGGGGATCAGTGTAATACTTTCAACAATAAAGAATTATTTTTTAAAAAAAGAATTATGTGTTTATTAGGTCACCTGGAAACCCAGATGGGCTGAGCCCCCAAATGGGACCAGCACCAGGGACTGGGAGTTGGAGATATTAAAGGATGCTAGGTGGGCTTTTTCTGGGCTGAGAATTTTCTGAGTGGGTCCTGAGGGGAAAGATAATGGCCTTAGCAAGTGGAATGTGGTCTTAGCAAGTGCTAAGCAAAAGGGAATGCCTGTTATGAAGTTGTCTAAAGGTCAGTTCCCAGGGGAGGGTGAGCCTATTCAATTATTTGATCAGTCCTAACAGTTGCTATGAGAAGTCTAGAACCCCCACCTGGTGGGGGTCCAAGGGTTTTATACCTCTTCTCCCTGTAGGTTTCAATATTCCCCTGCCAGATGGATTACATTTCAAAGTCTCCCTTTTACATTGTTGTGGCTTTTTCCAGAATTTCTACGAACATTTGGTGATTTTATCTTGGTAAGTCTCAAGACTGCTGACTTCTTTGTTAGGAGGGTGAAGTAAACTCCCCACTTTTTCCCCTTTCTCCTCCTCAAGTGATACCATCTAAATGCTGTTTGTTGTTGTTATTTATCCCCCAGACCTCATCTACACTAGGTTTTAGCTGGCACAAATGGCATTAATTTGGTCTGTTCTATATTTTCCCAGGCCAGGGTGATTTAAGATATGTATTCTCTGGTTAGAGAAGAGAGGGCGAAACCATTTGCTCTCAGGTGTCCTTGGTTGGGGAAGATAAGGGCTTTCAATTTACAAGCTGGCTGCAAGCTGCCTAAACTGTTTGGCCGTGTTTAATTTTCTTGTCTCTGTTTCCTAATTCCAATTGCCCAGGAATTTTCCTAGCTTCTTACTATTCTGCCACAATATAGTATTTGTCTTTCTCTGTATGACTTATTTCACTTAGCACAGTACCCTGTAGGTCCATCCATGTTGTTTCAAGTGGTAGGATTTTATTCTTTTTTATAGCTGAGTCATGTTCCATTGTATACAGGGATTGGAAAAAAACAGATTTACAGTTGAAAAACACAGAGTTTATTTAACCATTGCATTATTTTTCATATGAACAACTGTAAATCTTTTTCCCACCCCTGTATATTCACCACTTCTTTAACTATTCATCTGATGATGGACTCTTAGGTCACTTTCATATTTTGACTATTGTAAATAATGCTGCAGTGACTATATAGGTGTATATGTCTTTTCAACTTGGTGTTTTGGTTTCAGATAAATACCCAAAAGTGGAATTGCTGTTTTATAAAGCAATTCAATTCCTTTTTTAGTGTTTTGAGGAATCATTGTAGACATTCATTCCTTCTGTAAAACAAACTGATAAATTCTCCTTGTGACCCTCAATTTACCTCCTCCTGCTTGACAAAGAGACACCACATCAGCAACTTATGACTACATGTGTGAAATCAAAAGAAGTTGAGCAGAAAAAGTGTTTAGCATGTGAAAACAGGCCGAATTAAGAATGAAATTATTTAATTCCAGCTGCCAAAAATACCAGGGCATTAAAATCATAAAGGGCTTGACTTTCAGTGAAGACGGCACTGAAGGTAAACCTGGTACTCTCTGCCTCCCAAAACCACATCAAAATTTACAACTAAAATACAGAACAACCATCATCATTCAGAACCACCCGGAATCTAGCTGAACAGAAGTCCTATAGCTAGGGAATTAAAGAAAAAGCACATTGAGACTGGTAGGAGGGGCAGAGATGCAGGACAGAAATGCTGAACCAGCTGGTCCCACCCCTACATGTGGTGGTTTAAAATCAGGAGGTATAGCTTGTCTGTGGAGATTTCACTGAGGAGTGAGGTGCCCCTACCCCCCACCAGACACCCAGCCCAGGGTTTTATTGCTGGGAAGAGAAGTACCCACAACTTCTGACTGTAAAAACCAGTGAGGGTTGTGGCTGAGTACAGGCAGGCTGCAGGAGTCCCAGGCAGTTTGACTTAAAGGGCCCACACACAGATTTATTCACTCACTCTCTCCAGCACTCACAGCTCTACCACTTTGGCAGTAGTTTTAAAGGAACCTGGGACATTTGGGGAGTAACTAATTTGCTTGGAAACAGGTTGACAGCTGGAGGAGCAACATTCTCACCAAGAGAAGTGCTGGTAGAGGTCAGTGTTCCTTTGCTGAACCACAGAGTGTAGGTGGGCATCATATCTGTATCTCCATGAACCTGGCTCACACTTTTTGCCCCGCTCTGGTGATTCCCTAAGACCCCACCCCCCCATACTTGCAGGCAATCCAAGCCATTTCCAGTGGCATTTCCATACAACTGGACTCTCTTGCCTCATGGACTTTCCTAAAATCTCTCAAACAAGCAGCAGTTGGCATTAGCATGCCCCATACCTCTCATTAAGTGGCACCAGGCCTGGCACTAGCAGCAGGTTGCCAAGGTTCACTGCTTGGCCTCTTCTAGGCATCTCCAAACCCAACACAAGAGCTACCATCTGCAGATTACTTTGTAGCTCATGCTTGGTGGCCTCAGGCAGGGCACAGACAGAGGCTGACTTTGCACATCCCTGGGTATCCCAGAGCCAGTGCACCTAGGCTTCAGCTTCAATCACTCCTGATTACAACCCTACCACCTCCACGAGTCACACACTCAACGGGAAGGGTCAGTGAGCATCAAAGCCCAACTGAAGCAAGTCCTGTTCCTGAACAGCAGCTTTTGCACTGTAATAGCAGCTGATTATCACAACTGATTGGCATGGGGGTCAATCCCTTCAAGTTACTCTGACTTATATCAAGGCTCAACTACAGTAGAATAGTGCACACAACTCACACAGGGGTGTATCTGGATTGCCCCCCTTAGGTAACTGGGAAGGCTGAGCCACCAGGCCCTACAGGACACATATTATGCAAGGCTAATCAACGAAGTCCTGGAGACATAGAAGATCTACCTAATCCATAGAAACAAACACAGTGGATCAGCCAAAATGTGGAGACAAAGAAACATGTCACAAATGAAAGAACAGAATAAATCTCCAGAAAAAGAACTAAACAAATGGAAGCAAGAAAACTACCAGATACAGAGTTCAAAACAATGATTATAAGTATGCTTAAGGAACTTAGTGAGAATTTCAAGAAACTTAGTGAGAACATCAACAACATAAGACAGGCCCAGTCAGAAATGAAGCATACACTAACTGAAATAAAGAATAATTTACAGTATCGACAGTAGAGTAGAGGATTCTGAAAATCAAATCAACAATTTGGAATGTAAAAAAATACAAAAACACCCAATCAGAACAGCAAAAAGAAAAAGAATAAAAAATATGAAGATAGTGTAATGAGCCTCTGGGACAACTTTAGACATACCAACATTCACATCATGAAGGTGCCAGGAGAGGAGAGAGACCAAGAAATCAGAAACCTCTTTGAAAAAAATGACAGAAAACTTCCCTTATCTGGTGAATAAAGTTAACGTACAAGTCCAGGAAGCACAGAGAGTCCCAAACAAAATGAACACAAAGAGGCCTACATCAAGAAACATCATAATTAAAATGCCAAAGGTTAAAGACAAAGAAAGAATCTTAAAAGCAGCAAGAGAAAAGCAGTTAGTTACCCACAAGGGAGAACCCATACAACTGCCAGCTGTTCTCAACAGAAACTTTGTAGGCCAGAAATATTCAAAGTAATGACCTACAACCAAAATTACTCTACCCAGCAAAGCTATCATTTTGAATTGAAGGTCAGATAGAGTTTCCCAGACAAGGTAAAGTTAAAGGATTTCATCATTACCAAACAGTATTACATGAGAGGAGGAGGAGGAGGAGGAGGAGGAGGAGATGATCACAAATAAACAACCTAACTCTATGCCTTAAGGAACTAGGGGGGAAAAAAACAACTGAGACCAAACTTAGGAGAAGAAAGAATAAAGGCTAAAATTCAAAATAAATTAAAAAGAAATCTAATGAACAAAATAAACTGATGAAGAGATTAACCAAATAACTTATCTATGGACACAAATTACAGGGTGGTGAAGGCCTGGGGTAGGGTGGGGATTGGGTGGAGGGGAGGCAATGAGGGGGGGATGGAAAGGGGAACATCTGTAATATTCTCAACAATAAAGTTTTTTTAAAAGACTAAAAAACTGAAAAGCATAGCTATCTGTAAGTTAGCAGGATTGTAATATCTACAGCATGTGGCAGACATTTGTTCATGCTGTCCTGAAGCTAACGCTTTTACAATATGAGTTGGCAGGTATCTACTCCATTTTAAAAAATAATTATATAAAATCACAAAGGGCTCACCTACAGTTATACAGTGCATTACTGTGTGTATATATGTACGTATACATAGCATAGCTATCTGTAAGTTAGCAGGATTGTGATACATAGTAGGCTATCGATAAATGGTTAACATCTTTGATTACACTCATTGAAATCTAGTCCTTAGATCTCTGGCTTGGAGAAGTTCTACAGTTATTAAGTCAACTCATCAAATATAAATTTGATCAGTAAAGTGGTTCACTAGCCTAGAGAAAGTGGGGGTTTGTGATTTAAAACATTAAAATCACTGGACTAGATAAGGGAGAGGTTTAGACGTGTTGACGTGTGTGCCCCTCCTCCACAGACTCTGATAAAATTAGGCTGGGTTGTGGCCGTGGCATTGATAATTTTAAAAGCTTGCTGGATAAGCCCTGGCCAAGGAGCTCAGTTTTTTAGCACATCATCCTGATACACCACGGTTGCAGGTTCGATTCCCAGTCAGGGCACATACAAGAACCAACCAATAAAAAGATAAGTTGAATAAAAGCTCCCTGGATGTTTCTAGTATGTAGCCAAGATTGAGAACCATTAGTGTCATGTACCATATTTCTCTGGGAGATTTTTTTATTAACAAGAGCTTCATGAGATACAAAGTCCTACAGTGGTTCTCAAGCCAGGAGATATCACCAACCTGGGTGTGTTGTACTTGTTTATAGGTGGTTTTGTTTTGTTTTACTGTGACTGGTGGTGTCACTGTCTTTTATACAGGAAACCA
Organism: Myotis davidii; assembly: GCF_000327345.1. Classification (NCBI taxonomy): domain Eukaryota; kingdom Metazoa; phylum Chordata; class Mammalia; order Chiroptera; family Vespertilionidae; genus Myotis; species Myotis davidii. The sequence continues at coordinate 2,005,963 of NW_006289214.1, forward strand.
GAGATGTAAACAGTGTCCTGGCCATGGAAGAGTCATTGCCTTCACCCATGCCAGTAGTTCCCTCTCCCCAAACAACACTGGCATTTCAAAACAATCTTTCTATCATTCTTCTTTCTTCCTTTCTTCCTTTCTTCCTTTCTTTCTTTCTTTCTTTCTTTCTTTCTTTCTTTCTTTCTTTCTTTCTTTCTTTCTTTCTTTCTTTCTTTCTTTCTTTCTCTCTTTCTTCTTTCTCCCCTTTCTTTCTTTCCTCCTTTCCTTGCTTCATGCCTACCTTTCCCTAGCTTTCTTTAAAATTAACATTCCCTTTTTTCTGTTTTTATTTTAATTTTTTAAAAATTTCTGTATGTTACAGAAAATAGAAAACAAGCTTGAATTTGCCTGTTGCCTGGCGATAGGTTAGGATTCTTGTAGACAAAGCTGAACCAAGAAGGATTGTAATATCTACAGCATGTGGTAGACATTTGTCCATGCTGTCCTGAAGCTAACGCTTTTACAATGTGGGTTGGCAGGTATCTGCTCCATTTAATCTTTGCTGTATTTGTCCTAAGATATCTAACCCTGCCTCCCCTCCCCCCCCACCAAGAAAAACCACTAATGTAAGTTGTAATATTTTTTCATTAATCATATAATGTTACAAGGCTGCCTTAGAGTATCCAAACAGCAGTGATAATTAGTACTTATTGTACAATCATTGAGCACATGTCTAGCACTACATAGTAGCCACTGTGTGAATCTTTAATGATTCTGCTACTGCAAGCTTCAATCGAATATAGATAGCTACATAGCCCTTTTATATTAGATAAGAAATTCATCTTTCCAGGAACACAGTCTAAATTTAATTCTAATTTATATTTTTTCTGTGCTGATTGGATTGCTAGGGCTTATTCTTATGTCTCTTTCTATATATGTATTATTTTTTGGTTTTTTAAAGAGAGGAAGGGAGAGGAATAGAGTGTTAGAAACATCGATGAGAGAGAAACATTGATGAGCTGCCTCCTGCACACCACCTACTGGGGATGCACCCACAACCAAGGTATATGCCCTTGACCGGAATCGAACCTGGGACCCTTCAGTCTGCAGGCTGACACTCTATCCACTGAGCCAAACCGGTCAGGGTTCTTATGTATCTTTCACTCTTTATCAGTGTGGTTCTAAAACATCCTAGGTAATGATAATTGTTAACTAAAAAACAACTTTAATTTATTTTGGCATAATTATTTAACTAGAATGAAACTACAGCAATGTTAATGTATGACACTTGAGTTTGAGCGTGGCATGGTTCAATGTTTATCTGAAAGTTCTTTTCACTGAGTCTAATCACAAAAGATATATAGAGCTTGTATTATAGCAAACCCTTGTTTTTTACACAGGGAGAGTGGAATCATGCAAACACACTGAATGTTAAAGAAGCATAAGAATTATTTGATTAAATTATTTCCTACCTTTGGATTTTGGTTTCTTTATGTGTTTTAACTCTTACTCTTCTAAAATCAATTATTAAAATGCAAAAAATTGATTGGGAAGGTGTGAAAGGGGAGTTGACTTAATGAGCAAATCAATGACATAGTATTGCACACTGTGATTTTTATACTTCTGACTCCTTATGCCTAACATCCCTGGATGTAAATAATGGCAATCCAGATTTCCCTAGCAAAGAATTCATGATATAGAACAATTAGGTTAATTTGGGCAATAATTCATGTAATTTTGAGTATTTGAGTGTTATAATGAAGTAATAAATAAATAACACTGAAACAACTAGAAATTTATAAATGAGAATTTATAAGAATTGAAATGATTTAATGTTCTGTTTGTTCTTTGATTTCTCTTAGGTAATTTATATCATAATACATTGTTACAAGTGAGAAAACATGCATTTCCCAGAACACTCATATTGTAGAGATTTTTTTTATCTTGTCCATTCATTTTTAATGAATAACATTGAGTTGATTTGCTGTTTTTCCAATGGAATATCACACAAAGTGCCCCAGCACATAAATATATAGTTCAATAGTCTTAGAGCATTCTCTTGTTGATTTTACTATTGTTAATTAAAGTGCTATGTTAGTAAAATATGAAGGCCCTCTGGCAGGGGAGTGATTTTACCAAAATCATTCTATATAAAGGTTTTGATTAATATTTTTAATACAACATACAAGGTATTTTAACATATTTGTGCATTTAGAGATACATAGCTAATGAAATAGAACCTATTTTTATAACTCTATGGACTATAATAGCTGTATAAATATCTATATATCTATATCTATATCTATCTATCTATATCATCTATATCTATATCTATCTATACCTATCTATATCTATAGCTATATCTATAGCTATATCTAATCTATATCATCTATATCTATACTAGAGGAGGACTGGTGCATGAATTCATGCACGGGTGGGGTTCCTTGGCCTGGCCAGTGGTCAGGGCCTATCAGGGCCGGCTGGCCAGGGGCAGGGACCACCGAGGTTGGCTGAGCATGGAAGGTTGCTGTGGGAGCACACTGACCACCAGGGGGCAGCTCCTGCATTGAGCGTCTGCCTCCTGCCTGGTGGTCAGTGCACATCATAGCAACTGGTCAGCTGGTCCAAATGGTTGCTTACGGTTTGATATATACATATAGATAGAATGGCAGTGACTGTGACAACCTAAACGACCATTTGACCTGTCACCATGTGGTGCTAGCATAGATGCATAGATGACACAGGTAAAGTCTATGAGTGAACTAAGAATGAACAAGACAAATGCTTGCCTTCACGGAGCTCGGAGCTCTCACTGTAAGAAGGTTAGGTCAGGGATGAGAATTCAAAATTGCCACCAGCACAGACCTGACGTGCCACTTTTCAGAGCGGCCAGAGGTACACCCAGTAGCGGACTGGGGGCATGACTGAAGGGCTGGTGCCCACGTGAAGGTGGGGCTGTTCTGGATTTCCCAGAGGAGCCAATGGCTGCCTTGGAGGTGGAGCTTTTGACTCTGACTGGCCTAGAAACCGACCAATCAGAACAAAATCTGGGTGAACTGTGAAGGCAGAACCTGAGGTGGGGGCT
>NW_006289214.1:2009038-2010486 GCF_000327345.1 Myotis davidii
CGGGTTCGATTCCGGTCAAGGGCATGTACCTGGGTTTCGGGCACATCCCCAGTAGGAGATGTGCAGGAGGCAGCTGATCGATGTTTCTCTCTCATCGATGTTTCTAACTCTCTATCCCTCTCCCTTCCTCTCTGTAATAAATCAATAAAATATATTTAAAAAAAATCAATAAAATATATTTTTTAAAAAAGAAAGCGGTTCAATTTTTAAATAACCAGTTTGGCCTTATAGTCCATATGGCTGGCTATCAGTCCAGGTATAGGGGTTATGTGTTTTTGTCTGCCAAGAGCATCTCCTCCCTCCATATTCCAGATGTCCAACTTCCTTCTAGACAAAGCCATGAAGCAGTTAGGTGCAATCAGGCCAACAGGAGAAGGCAGGTTGGGGCAAGAGCAGGCTGGCAGGGGGTTAGGGGTGATCAGGCTGGCAGGGGGTTAGGGGGGGTCAGGCTGGCCGGGGGTTACTGGCAGGGAAGGGCAGTTGGGGGTGATCAGGCTGGCAGGGGAGGGAAGTTGGGGGCATTAGGCAGTCAGGCAGGTGAGTGGTGAGGAGCCAGTAGTCCTGGATTGTGAGAGGGATGTCCAACTGCCAGTTTAGGCTCAATCCCTGCTGGATCAGGCCTAAATCGGCTGTCAGGCATCCCCCAAGGGGTCCTGAATTGGAGAGGGTGTAGGCTGGGCTGAGAGGCACCACTCCCATGCACAAATTTCATGCACCAGGCCTCTAGTTTAAATATAAAACCTGTTCACCTGCCCAGTATGCATGATACTCTTTCTGCCATAAGCATCTGCCTTTTTCACTTTACACATTTATTTTGTTTAAGCAATATCTCTTAGCCATGATACAAACTGTTTAAAATATCATTTCAGCTTTTCTGGAAGGAAAAAAAAAATGCATATTCAACTGGTGTTTATGAAGACATTAATTATTAAGTGATTTTTTTTCTGACAATACTATCTTATTTCTGACTGTAGATATGATTTTTTTAATTCTCCCCCAAGTTTATGATTGATATTTTTTTATTGATATTGGAGAGAGAGGAAGGGAGAGAGAAAGAGAAAAATTGATGTGAGAGAGAAATATTGATCAGTTGCCTTCCATGTACACCCTGAAGAAGAATGGAACTCACAACCTAGGTATGTGTCCAGATCAGGGAATTAAACCCACAACCTTTGGTCTTAACACTACAACCAACTGAGCAACCTAGCCAGGCAGATAAGATTTTTTTTTTAAAGACCTATAGATCTCTTAACATTATTAAATTAAAATAATTAAGTTAATTATGACATTATATTAAAATATTGAAAATAAGACCAATCATAATAATATTGCATATTCATATCAAATACAGCATATTGTAGTCAAAATATATATTTAACTCATCAAGGATAAACTTTATAATATTGCTTCAATCTAAATGGGGAGAGGAGAAATTATATTGATGTATG
>NW_006289214.1:2010543-2042814 GCF_000327345.1 Myotis davidii
AAATTAACATATTGTGGCTTGCTTATAATATATTTTAATGTCTACACATTTTTTAAAGATAATATATATCTGAGAAGATTCTAAAGATATATAGGTGCACTTATATTAATGAGTATATAGCCTATCTTGATATTAATAAGCATCATTATAGTATTTTTATCTAGTAAATACACTAACTTATATATCAGGGATCAACGTCTTAACTCTTTCAGTGGAGGTTCATCAGGAACAGATATTTCTAAATGGCAATATTCTGAAGAGGTATCAAAAATTGATGTTTATAAAAAAGAACAATTTTAGAGGCGTTCTAAAAATGGACATTTTTAAAAGACAACAAAAATCTTAGAGAACTAGTGACTATATAATAAACCACAGAGAGAACAAGTGAACATAAAATAAGTTACATAGAAGTCTCATTATAGTTGCCTATGGGGTCATCACTGAAAAGTGTTCTTAGGGAGTCAGATACAAGTTGGGTGGTATACAGAGAACAAAGAAAAAAAATGTTAGTTATAAACCATATCTTTGGGTACACTTAGCTTCAAAAGCTTGAAGGAATACATTGTGTTTTCATAAGACGTCATGCTCTCTACCATTATACAATATTAACATTTGATTATGTTGAATGGGAAGAAATATGACTCCAAAAATATTGAAGATATTCAGCTAAAGGTTTTTGATAGATGAAAATTTGAATCACATCATTTGTGACACAATAATTTCTTTTTTAAAATTTACTCCTTCATTAAATTCCTCATCCTAATAGCTGATATAATTTTTTAAAGTTTTTATCTATTTTTTTCTAAATCATTAACATTTGATATTTTTATCCAAATAACACTAGCCAGCAATAAAGTAATTATATAAATTTCATATGAAAAAATACTGCTTCATTCTTAGTTTAATTTGAAATTTTTAATTACTGAAAATTTATAGCATTTTCTATACTTTTAATGTTATTATTTTATCTTCTATGAATTTTTTCTTTATGCTTTTTGCCTATTTTTTCCATTGAAATTATTTCCTTCTTATTCAATTATAAGGTTACTAGAGGCCCGGTGCACAAAAATTTGTGCACTCTGTGGGGTCCCTAAGCCCGGCCTGTGCCCTCTTGCAGTCTGGGACTCCTCAGGGGGTGTCCACCTGCTGGCTTAGCTGATCCCAGTGCCGGGAGTCCTCGTGGCTCCGCTGATCCCGGTGCTGGGAGGCATATTACCCTTTTACTATACAGGGTAGAGGCCTGGTGCACGGGTGGGGGCCAGCTGGTTTGCCCTGAAGGGTGTCCCGGATCAGGGTGGAGGTCCCACTAGGGTGTCTGGCCAGCCTGGGTGAGGGGATGATGGCTGTTTTCAGGCTGGCCAAGCCCCCCAGCAGGGACCCTCACTCCATGAGGGTGTGTCTAGCCTGGCCACAGCCCCTTCAAAGTGGGGGTACCTGCTGGGGTGCCTGGCCAGCATGGGTGAGTGGCTGATGGCTGTTTGCAGGCTGGCCACAGCCCCTTCAGGGTAGGGGTCCCCTCTGGGGTGCCTGGCCAGCTTGGGTGAGGGGCTGATGGCTGTTTGCAGGCTGGCCACAGCTTCCTGCCACCCAAGCTCCTAGTGGAGGCTGGCTGGAAGCAGGTATCTGGGATTTATTTATCTTTTATAATTGAAACTTTGTTGCCTTTAGCGGAGGCCTGCAGGAAGCTTGGCTTCTTCCATCACTGGAGCAACCAAGCCTCCTGCTTGCTCCAGCTCTGAGGCTGCCCACCGCCATCTTGGTTGGATTAATTTGCATATAGTCTGCTCTGATTGACTGGTGGGCATGGCTTGGGGGTGTAGCGCAGTTACAGTCAATTTGTATGTTTCTTTTATTAGATTAGATTATTTAGTAATACTTTTGATTGTATGTTATATTTATTTCTCATGTTTTTCCTGGTTTGATTACTTTGTAAAGTATTTGTTCTTTTTAGGTGCATGTTTATTTTAATTTGTATAGTTATTTTTATATCTTTCCTGTGCAATACATACACTTTCTTTTATGTTTAGAAAACATCTTTCTATGTAGAGACTATGTAATTATTCAATGTCATTTATTCTTTGTTTTTTGGTGCAATTATCTTCTAAAAAGCTTTCTTAAAATCTCATTTTTACTCTTAGTGGCACTATCAGCTTTGGGTTTTAGTTTTAATTCTCTAGTCATTTTCAGAGATATTCCAAGATTTCTCTTCCTCATCCTGCCACTAAACTTTCTGCTGCTATTCCCTGGGATTCTATCTTTGGCCCATCTTTCTTTTATGACCTGCACTGGATGAATGATCTTATCTATAGATATGCATTCATTTATTACTTATACAAAGACTTCTCAGCTATGCATTTTCTACCTAGATATCTATTCTATGTTTCAAAACTATAATTTATAGCTTAACATGTGCCTACCTTAGAAGTTTCTAATGAAAATCATCATATCCATAGTCTTAATCCATCCCCTTCCTTGATCAAGATACTAGCTCTCTTATATTTCTTTTTTATTGAAATATACAAATCCCTCTATAACCAAGATTTTTCTTATCTTCCCAGCCTCAATTCCTACATTAGTTTGAAGGTATTTATAATTTTTAAACAGAAGAGACTATTTCATATTTCCTTTCCTCTGGCTGCAGTCATCTTTCTATCTGGAATTCTTTTATTCTCATGACATTTTCTCCAAGCCCACTTTAGGCTAAATATCCCTCATCTGTGCTCCTATCAGACCATGCACAGGTTTGTTTGTTTGTTTGTTTTCTTACTTTTTTAGCATTTATCAAAAATTACTGATTACCATTTTAGCTTATGTTTCTAAACCTTAGTGTAAAGGATATTTCTTAAAAGAGGAATTATATCATTTTACTTTATTTCCCAGTGCTATGTGATAGGCAGAATGATATATGCAATGAATAAGTAGGTGTTGAATTAAATGGAATTGAAAATGGACAGAAGTCTATGAATACAGTTACCACGCTTCAGTAAGTCTACAAATCCTGAGCCAGAATTAAATAAAAGAGATAATGGGCTTACTCAGATCCAACCATCAGTTGCATAAAAGATGTTCAGAGGGTATATTTTTTTAGTTTGAATACTTTATGGATTTGAGTTGTACAGTAGAAAATTACTTTAGGATTATGTTAGAAATGTATGATTGTGGCTGGGAGTGAAAAATAACTAAATATTAGAATAAGAACAAAGAGTAAAAGAACATTAAGAATTAACATGGGAACTTAAATTGAGAGGGAAAAAAATTGGAATTTCTCCTTTAATCATAATGTGAAATCTTGAAAGTTTTAAGTGATAATAGTTCACTTACAACTTTTTATCCAAATGAGATACAATTACAACAATTAAAAGTAATGCTCTTTAAAACCATTAGTTAAGATTCATATATTTAATTAGCCATTTTGTAGCAAATTAAACTTTAAACATATTACCTTTGGAACAAAATCTGAACTGTATGAAGTATTTTCCTCTTTTTCAGTTCCTGTATTCTCAGTAAAAGTCTTTTCTAGGTATTCTTGTTTGACAAATCCTTGGAAATGCCAGAGTGGATTTTCTATGGTACATGTTGACCTATAAATAATGAAGAAAAAAAAAATTTGGAATGACATTAAGGAAATGGAGATAGTAATCTTGATGTTACTGGTACCTCCTCTTTTTGATACAGCATTTTACAGTCTATTGGGATTATGGTATACTTTTATTGTTGAACAGAGAGGAATAAGGGACAAGGATATTTGCTAGAGCAGAAAGGAAGAAGGTTTGGCCTAAGAAGAATGACATATGAAGATACCGACATGTTTTACAACCAAAAGACGTATGTGCTAATGTGCTGGGTTTGCTTAGAGAAATGACTTTGTGAAAATCATGCCCAATGATTTTAGCCTTATCAGAAAATAATTAGGCAAAGTCATCAGGGGAACATGTCAAACAGGAATGATATTGAACACAGGAGAAATTCTGGAAACTTGGAAAGAGCCTCTATAAAGAAGCCTAAAAGGAGTCCCAAAAAAACAAAAGAAAATGATTGATCAGATAATATAAGAGATCAATTATGGTTTGATGGCAGTCATGATTTCATCCAACAGGGGTTTCAAATCCAGAAACAAATTGGAGGGAAATCTTAAAACATTGACAAAAGCTGCAAAGAGCCTGACAAGTAGTGAAGAAAGTCAAGAGAGAAGTGAATTCAGGGAGTGTTGGATAATAATGAAAAATACTGGGAATAACTACATATATAAGATGCAGAGTGGTGTACATGACTTACTTAACTATACATCAAGAGGAGTTATGCATTAATTCTAGAGTTATTTTTGTTCCCTTCTAATTTACTCTAGTGGAAGTCTTTATGAAACAAAATATGTATTGTTTCCTAAGTTTTTAGCTATTCAACTCTAATTAATGTCTGGTAATTCTCAACTGTATTCTTGCCCAAACAACTTAGACATGGCAGAGCTAGGAAAAGATATTGTATAGGTAAATCTTATGCATAATTTAAGCAAGTAGAGGTGTGAAGAGTGACTTTGGAGTCATGTTAGGAAAGTATTAAACATGGGGTTGATTTGATACACAGAGGCTGTTGATGTCCAGAATCCTTGAATTTTGCAGGGTAAATTTGGAAAGTGATGCCTGCAGATAGCAAACTTGAAGTCATTTAATTTGTTTTTCAATTGTGTTTTGTACTAAAACAAACAAACAAACAAACAAAGAATTACTAGCACTTAGGCATTTCATATAATGGGACAATATAAAGAAGCTAACTGTGTATAAAATTAATCCAGTCAAGCACTGGGAATTCATGGATCCCTTTGAGTTAGATCTGTTGGAGACGTAGTCTGTCTTCCTATCAGAATAAATTAAAAACAGAATATGAAGTTACCCATTATTAACACGGGGATGATGGAATAATATGCCATACATACTAACTAGTAGCATCTTTTAGAATGTCTACATACTTCTTCACTGTGGTCTTAGTTACCACAGAAAATAAACAAAGGAAAATTCTATTCAGTAATCTTGTGTGATCTAAGCAAAAATAGAAATTATGTTTATTTAGCAGCAAAGTGTGTGCATGTTTCCAGAGTCCTCTGACTGTTCATAAACTCACTCACTGAATATTTGGCTACATTCCAACTGTATATAGAATTTACAGCTTTTCTGCACCATATGGACTTTAAGGCCTACAATTAAAAATCCAAGAGGAAAACCAAAAGAAAACTGACTAGAATTTTAAATCTTGAACAATGAATAGAGTCATGGGATTTGTGCTATAAATGCTGCGGAAAATAACTTTTGGATTTTTTATTCCAAAATAGTAAATGTACCGGCTTGCCCTTTCAAGGAGATCCGGAATGATGCATGTGCCAGGGTCATGTATGCTTGTATACATATAATGTATGTATGTTACATATAATCTTGTTTTGAAAAATGCAAGATAAAAAAAAGATTTTCACTTACAATTCATGCAATGGAACTCAAGTCTTTCATGTATAATTTAAGGGCTATTATTAACTGAGTTTTTTTTTTAGTTACTATCTTCTGAAATGCTTATGTATGCAAAACCATTTAATTCTACACATTTATCCATGAATTGCTTGTTTGAACACAGTTGTGCATAGTTTAATAAAATAGATACTTGCTTCTTAGGAAGTAGATTCAAATATATTAAGTAATTATGATGCCTGTACAATAGAGCAGACAATAAAACTTTGGCCACAGAAATTATGCCTGATAATCAGAAGCTTTTTGTTTTCCCAAGATATGTAGTCTGGGAAACCATTTAGAATAATATTGTCCCAACCCATTAAAGTAAACCAATTCCAAATAAAAGACTAAGATATCTTTATAATCTAATCGTGTATAGCAATTCTTACAATTCTTAGTCTTTTTATTTGTTATCTTGTTTTTCCTTTCTTCCTTTTGAATCTAGAACATTTACTTTTTTTAAAATGTGACAGAAGTGAATCAGTCTTGGGCATAATTCAGGGATGAAATAGGATTTGATTTTTTCATTTTTATTTTTCTTCTTTAAAAAAAAATAATTTCAGCAATGATGAGCACCATGCAGACACTTACAAGTGTGATGATGATTTTATTTTTAAAGTGGACACATCTTGCCATAGTATTTTAAAGTTAGTTGAATTTCCTTTTTATTCTCTTGTTAAGTTTAAAGAGAATCATTTTGTAGGTAGAGCCCCTTAAATGCTTAATACATTTCTGGTTACCAGGGTGACAGATTATGGTCATCTCCCACTACCATAGAAACAAGGCTACAACAACTGTAAATTGCTTATAATTTTTTTCATTCTAACATATTATATTCACACTTATATGAACAGAAATATATAAAGACATGTGTGGTCCATACTGCTTTACAGAGTATCAAATCTTAAATCACTATGATTTTAAATGTAAACTCACTTTAAAATGAAAAAAAAACTACCTCTATATTTTTTTATAATCTTCCAATATTTATAAAATTGTTTAAAAATGTGAAGTTTTCATTTTTTTTCCATTTAGACTACTAATGTAATCACTCATATATTCATTCCAAAAATTATAGTTGTTTACAAAAAAACCAGTTAAGTTCTCCTCTCTTGCATGTAAAATGCTAAAATAAAATAAAATAATAAAATGAAATTAAAAAAAAATATAGAACATGTGAAGCAATTAGTGTAACAAGTACTTTATTTGAAGTTAAAGAATGGGTTTAGCCCTAGCCAGTTTGGTTCAGTGGATAGAAATCAGACAGCGGACTGAAGGGTCCTGGGTTTGATTCTGGTCAAGGGCACATAACTCGGTTGTAGGCTCTGGCCCTGATGGGGGGCATGCGGGAGGCATCCAATCAATGTGTCCTTTTACATCAGTGTTTCTTTCTGTCTCTCCCTCTCCCTTCCACTCTCTTTAAATACCCTTGGGTGAGGATTAAAAAAAAATAATGGGGTTAGACTTGAACATGTCATTTTATCATTTTAAGTCTCAATAATTCATTCCCAAAAAGAGGATAGCAATAACACTGTTCTGTCAATCTCATTTGTTCTGAAAGTCAAATGGAATAATGCAAGTGAGATTATCTTACATTTGATAAAGTTTTGCAAATATTAATAGTAAACTTTCAAGAAGATAATAACATACAAGTGCAGGTCAGTCATATATACATTATCACAATGAAAGTTAATAGGACATTGTTTTTGTGATGTGATTTATAAGGAATATATATTCAAATATGTATTTATAAATACATAAAATAAGAAATCTCTATATATATCTATAGATATAGATATATAGAGATAAAGATAGATAAATATAGATATAGAGATAGAGATAGAGATGATAGATATAGAGATAGAGATAGAGATAGATATATGATATAGCTTCTAATTTCTAGCTCAGAGCTTCTAAAACCTTTGAAATTTTCTAAGTGTTGAGAGAGATAAAGGTATCTCTTGTAATGTTAATGATATGACATGGACCACACCTAGGGTTAAGAACTGGTTGCCAGGAAAATCAACCATGTGAATATATCCTTAGAACTATCAGACCTACCCACCTAACCTCAGGGGCTGAGGGTTGAATCATTCTCCAATGGCCAGTCATTTAATCCATCATGCCTGTGTAATCATGCCTCCATGAAAACCCAAAGAGATGGTACTGGAAGAGCTTCGGCTTGGGGAAGATGTGGAGACTCAGAAAGGGCAGAGCGCTTGGAAAGGGCATGGAAGCTCAGAGCCCCTTCTCCATATGCTCCTTTTCCATTTGGTTGTTCCTGATTTATATGCTTTTATAATAACCTGGTAATCTATAAGTACAATGTTTCTCTAAGTTCTGTAACCAACTCTTGCAAATGAATGAAACCCAGAATGAGGCTCCTGGGAACCTCCAATCTTCTAGCCACTTTGTTCGAAGCATAGGTAACTACCTAGCCTTGTGATTGACATCTGAAGCAGAACTCAGTCTTGTTAGAGTTGGGTTAGTTGTACTGGTTACATAGGTAGCTAGATATTAAGGAAGGAAGCAAAGGTAATTAGACACTGAGCCTGTTGCTTCACCAGGAAGCTACCCCAGGGAATTGCTGCATGATTCCTCCAAGGGGATTAACACCCCTTTTCCCCCATGCAGGAAGCAGCCCCCCTCTGGTATCTGGTAATTGGGCAGAGCAGAGAGAGATAAGCTCATGCACAATAGAAGCCAAAATGGCACAGAAGGAGGCGTGTCAGCCTAACCTAGGAAGGGGATCCTTGGTCAAGGGGTTGGCCCATCAAAAGCCCTGGAAAGCTTGGGAAGTTGATTCATTATTTTGAAAAAGCACCCCCTCCTTCACAAGCCCGAGATGATACAATCTTCAGGGGAACCGAAAGCAGAGCGCTTTCTCTCTCTCTGTCTTTGTCTCTCTTCCCAGAACTCGTGCCACCATGTGGATCTAGAGGCCCGCGGCAGACAGAGCCGCTCCAAAGAACTAAGCTTCAATATGAAATGGAAACTCGGGACACTGGCCTTTGTTTTGACCTTGATGAAGACAAGGTTGGACTTTTTTCCACGGCAAGTCAGAGGGAGATGGGAAATTGGAAACCAAGAAGCAGTCTTCCTGAATAAATCTTGTCACACCACAATCTCCCATGCGTGGGTCCTTGGAATGCTTTACTTCCAATACTGTAAAAGACTACAGTTTCCACCGGCAATAGTAGTGGTGCCTGAAAATTGGTTGGCAGTGTGGGGGAACCCCTCACCACTTTGGGATTGGGTATTCATGTTAGGGTAGGCAGCTAGGTAGACATGAGCTGGGAGAGGCAGCTGGGGCTTGGAGGGAGTATGTGTGAGATGTGACAAACTGAAAATAGACAATGGAGATGGCAGGCCCCTATGTGAGCAGGAAAGATTCAGTGGCCCTTCAAGATGTGGTCTGGCCAGTAGCAGTCTCAGCCAGCTGAGTTGCCCACTCAGGTCCTCTCTGAGTGTACTTCTGTCCTAAATAAATCCTCACCTGCTTTTGCTGCCGTTTGTTGCCTCTTGTTTGAATTCATTCCTACCAGCAAGACAAGAACTGGGGGTGCAGAGTACTGCCTCTGGCCAGAGACTCCCTTTGACCACCACTGACACTCAGACCCCTAGGTTTACTATTTCTAAATCTTAAATTTTTATTTTACCTTATAAAAAATCTTATGTATTTACAAATAGGAAATATTAGATGCTGAATACAAGGTTCTGGGGAAAAACAAGAGTTAACAAATTATACCCATCCTCTAAAAGTTTACTGTCATGGCGGAGAAATCAAACTATATAAATTAATTTTTAAAGTTTGTATACATATAAATACATGCATGCATATATACATACACATATCTGTGGATATTTCCACATATATGTTGGAAATATCCAGATAATATGAGGAATCAGACTAAAAGCAACAAAGCCTAGCAAGTATGTCAAATGAGTCTAACAGTAGCTAAACCACGTACATGAGAAGGGGGAAGATATCCCTATGGAAGTGCCTAGAAGACAGCCAGATAAGGAAACAGCATGAATGGAATCAGAGACAGGGGATCAAGGGATCAGGGGATCAGGGGAGCCCTTGACACATTTGATACACAAGAGGTAGTTGGGAACAAATGAAGATTAAAAAGGCTTCTCCTACAAAAGAATTTATAAATCAAATTAATCAATTTGCACTGTATTCTGAGGGTCATGGAGCCTTTTGACTGATTTAAACTGCAAAGGAGCTTGATCCAATTAATTTTTTGAAAGTTCATTTTTGATTGATTGGAGATTAGTTTAAATGGCTCGTGATTAGAGACCGGGTAAATAATTGCTAATCTGATGAGGTAATGTGGGTGAATGTGTATGGCAGGCATGAAAAGAATTGACAAGATTTGAGAGAAATCAAGGGAGCAGAAGAGATAGGAGTTGTTTGTTGCATGTAATTTCTGACTGGAGCAAATAAATAAATGATGCCATAAAGTTAAATCTATGGCTACAAACTACAATAATGCAACAAAAATAGATGTGCTAAAACAATGTACAATAAAGGAATCCAACTTTGATGTCAGAAAAGAAAAGCTGCTGAGAAGAAGCGATGAATGAGCTAAAATTTGAATGAAAAATAAAAGTTAAGTAGGCCAAAGGGGAGGAGAAAGCATGGCTGGGAAAACAGTACTTTCCAAGTCTTGCAGTGACTGAGAAAAAGTAGGGCACATTAAAGGGATTGAAAGGAGACCAGTGACAACTGGAGACCAGAGAACAGTCAGGGAACTTGTGTTAAGTGAGGCAGTGGTGGAAAACACACAAAATCATACAGCATTTTGCAGGCCATGTTAACAATTTTTGGGTTTTATTCTTAGACAGATTGAGTTGGAAGTCATGGTGTGTGTGTGTGTGTGTGTGTGTGTGTGTTGATGTTCAGGTTGTATAACTCTGGTTTCTGTGTACAAGATAGATTATAGGAGGCCACAGAAGATATAAGGAAACAGGTAAGAAGGATGTTCTTAATAGTCTAAGTACGATAGATGAGAATTTGAGTTAATAATGCTGGTAACAATGGTGGTAGAGGACTTTGGGGGTATGTATGGAATAAATTACAGAATTCAGTATTTGTGAAAACTTCTCATTCCTTATAAACACTACCTACCATTACTTAGAAGAAAAAAGATGTTGCAAACATTTTTTTGCAGCTTGTGATTTTTCTTTTGATTTAAGAAAACTAATTTTTATGAAATAAAGAAACTGAAAAAAACTGAAAGGAGTAATCCATCATGAGAGAAGAAAGAAACAGAAGACATCACTGTCACAGGAGCAAAAAAGAGAGAGAGAGAGAGAGAGAGAGAGAGAGAGAATGTTAAATACAGAACCATTGTTGAAAGCTCCATGAAGATAGGTGCTGAAGAAGATCCCATAATTTAGTAACAAGCAAAATGATCATCAATGTACCAGTAAATGGAGAGAACCTGAGGACACAGGGAGAAAGATCTCTGCAAGATGTGACTGAGCAGATATATTGGAAGACCATGTAAAAGAAAGGTTAAAAGGTGCTGACATTTGATATCTTCTTTTTATTTAGTCAATGAAATGGAAGGTCTGTGGACATTTTCAAGATATTACTTATATTTTGAAAAAGCAACAGTAGATCATGGGATTGAAACTTGATGAGAGAACCAAAGGATAAGTTCATTCCCAAGGCTCTCAGCATCTCTTGGAAATAGCCTCACTTCTGGTGATATGGGAGCTTTGGACTCTAAAATGTCTCAAGGTCCTCTTGGTACAAAGATAAATTCAGATTTAAAAATACTCAAAAGAGAAGATCTTTGAATTGTGATAAAAGAAAATGTTTTTAGAGGGATAGTGTCTGTATAGTATTTTTACCCAAATTTGACACTGAGACATAAGACAAGTTCATCAAGATGAGCTTCCAGTTGGATTGGAATTGGAGAAGACATATTTTAGGTAATGGCATAAAAGATTTAACACACATGTCAATGGATAATTATTAACTAGATACTCACGAAGATGCTGTAAGTATTTGAAATAAGATATGAGATATATTTGTCTTTTCCGGTGATATATATTTTGGTTCAGAGATAGGCACATGAATATGAAAACAATATTATGTTAGTTTGAGTGCAAACAAATGGCACAGACAAGAACTAAAAAATGGTATTATAGAGTTTAATGTTTTAGTGGTCTCCTTGAACTAAACAATCCACTTAAATGAAAAGGTTTTCAGTTATTTATTTATTTTTTTATATTTCATTATCAGTTGCATTTTTTGTGTATCTCGATATGGAAAGGGTCTCCTTACATAGCTTCAGCGTACACTTGTAAAGTAAGTAGGATTTCAGTGAGTTGAATAGATCTCATTACCACAAAAGCAGCCCAAAGATCAAAAGTAAGCACTTTTTAATGGTAAAAAGTGACACCGCATTGTCTGATGTAAAATTTTGAGACACATTTAGAAATTGTTCGCTTAAATTAAGGAACATTTATAAACACTTTAGAAATTTATTGTGGGCTGTGATGTTAATTTCCCTGGTGATATTTAAGTATCCCATATATGCTTGTTACAGTTTTCTTCCTGTAGCTCTGATGAGAAAATCTGTTAAAATTGACCTTTACCACCTGTTATTGTTTTAGTGATGACAGATTGTGTTCCAGGCACTGTGCTAGAGGCTGATACCAGGCAGACATGCATCTTCTTCTGATAGAGCTAATAGAACAACATGAATTAGGAGACTCTGAAACTTGAATGGTGAGTTTATTTTCTTTGACGATAAATTACTATATTTTACCTCTTAGATCAAGAACATAAAGATTTTGTTTTAATTTTCTCTCTAAGTCATTAGTTATAATCATTATATTTTGGGTGAAAAAAAAAGGGGGTCTCTGGAAATTAGACTCACAGGATGATCTGATCAAAAATTCCTAACTGGGCTGTTCACGGTGGGGTAATTAAGCCACACACCCATAACTTCTTTAGTGAGAGGTTTTTAAACAGGCCCTGTCTACTATTGATATGCATCTAGGTATACAAAACTTTGAGATGTTAGAAGTGGTGTCTCTGGAAGGCATCACCATCCTTAAAGCACATAATCTTGTAAACTATCCTATAATCCAATCCCTGTCTTGCTTTCTCCCACCTTCCTATAATCTTCCTTAGATTTCCTTCTCAATCTCAGTGCGTAAAAGAAGCTGCAATACTATTATTCTCAGGAGCATTTAAGATGTTGCTCTTTGCCATTATCGTTATTGTTAGTTTGGCTCTAATAAAATCTTATAAAAATTCTCTACAGGTCTGACTGTATCTACATGGACAATATCCAGAAGTTAAATGCTTTAGAAAAAATATACTGTTTCGCTATATTTTAAAAATCTAATTCTATCTGTGGATATTTCCATAGACCATTAATTCAAATATTGTTTCCTCCATGGACTAGTGAGCATGGGTGATATGTTATGCAAACAAACAAACAAACAACAATAACAAAATAAACCCCTATTTTCTAAATAAACAACTCTACGTTCAGAAGATATATTATTTAGGACTAAGTAAATTGCTGACTCTGGACACTTAACTGGAAGCCTAAAACATTTAGCATCTTTATAATGGGTCTTATGTAAGCCAGTGGCCTAAAGGTAAAAATAGATTAAGAGACAAAGAGCATAAAGTAGACAGGAGTTCACCCTAGCTGGGTTGGTTCAGTGATAGAGCTTCGGCCTACAAACTGAAGGGTCCGAGGTTCGATTCCAGTCAAGGGCACATGCCGGGGTTGTGTGCTCGGTCCCCAATAGGGGGCATGCAGGAGGCAGCCAAGACAATCAGCAATTCTCCTCATCATTGATGTTTCTATCTCTCTCTTCTTTTCCCTTCCTATCTGAAATCAGTAAAAATATATATTTTTAAAAAACGAATTCATGAACTAACTGGCTTTTTCACTCAGGAGCTAGATTGTTTTTGAAACTGACACTTATTCACACGTTGTTTCCAACTTGCTCAATTGGATAAATCCTGAGAGGTCTCACAACTTAATCTTTTTTCCTATTTTTACAGGACTTCCTGGTTCATATGTTGCCAACATATCTGGCCCTTTCTGATGTCTTCAGATGTATTAGAAACTGACATCACCTGACCAATGCTGCAACCAAGTGAATGGTTTCACCCCCAAAGCACTGTAAAGTACATGTCTTGTTACCCATCAAATATTTTTCCTTTGTTACAACTTATTGTTGCACTAAGTTGAAATTTGGAACTGCCTCTTGTCTGCAGAAAGCACAGTGATGTAGCTTTAATTTGCCTTGTTCTTCAGAATAACCTCCCTTTCCCTTGGATTCTGGCATTTGATTAAATGGAGTTACGTCAAGAATATCTGAGAGGCTATCAAATTAAAATGTACACAGTGTTCCTTCATTGATGCGCACCAAAAATGGAGGCATTCTTGGTCAAGGAGATGACCGTGGAACCACAAAGCCACTTCATTTTTTTCCTTCTTTCTAACTCCAGTCTGCTTTGTGCAAATCAACAAGAGATGAAAACTGGTAGATCACTGGCCAAATACTTTTGTTGTTGGCTGGAAAATGATCTGTGATTTAACTTGACAATCTTATTTTTTCCTCTGATTCTGCTTTCAGGAAATAATCTAAGCATTATCTGATGGAAACGAGTAAGTGGGTTTACCTGATTTTTCTGGTAAACATAAATATGGATTGCATTATTTCTCTGTTTATATACCTCCTTAGTAATTTTCAAAAGGAAAATTTTAAAACTTTGTGTAAGGTTTTATGAAACACAAAAGAATAGCTGGGAACCACTAAACACACATGCTAAAGACCATATTTAAATTCAGAATAGTACATTTTGGCAGAATTTATAAGTCGCATAGATTACATGTATTAGGTTTAATGTTAATGATAATTTTCTCTATCTAATGTTAATTATCAATTCCTTCATTCAGGAATTTTTATTTCCACCCTGATTGTGTTCAAGAATTCTAGAATATTTTTTCAAAAAAATTCTAGTCGTCTGGCTTTCAATAAGGTTGACAGTTTCTGCTTTCAGAATGAAACTTAAACTGAACAGTATAATTATTTAGCAATAATTGTAAACTGTAATATATTTTATTAACTATAGAGTGTATTAACTATATTTACATTTCTCTCTTTTTTTAAAGTCTATTATAATTGCAAAAGTTATACAACATGAGTACTATAAAGCAACTAGCATTTAAGAGAATCATCTAATGTCATAATATATACAAATAAACACAGCTTTATACAGCCATAATGGAAATTGTTTTTATAAAGCTCCATGCATTTAAGAGGTTAAAAAACACTTCATAAGTGAATAATCCCTACAGTATCTGCCATTACTAAAAAATTCTTTCTCCTGGGCTCTTTCCTCTCATACTACAAAAATACCCACTGGAAGTGAACAGCTTGTCCCTAAGGCATTTGAACTTGCAATGGTCAGATGAGTTAGTACATTTTACGCTCATGCAGTTAGTAAAAATAAAGGTGTGATGAAATTGTGCTGGAATGTCAAGCTTTTGAATTTTCATTCTAGCACTGCTTTGGCTTTATAAAAAAAAAACTAGAGGCCCGGTGCACGAAATTCGTGCATGGGGGCGGGGCGGGTGGTCTTCCTCAGCCCAGCCTGCACCCTCTCCAATCTGGGACCCCTCGAGGGATGTCTGATGGGCAGTCAGACATCCCTCTCAGAATCCAGGACTGCTTGCTCCCAACTGCTCGCCTGCCTGCCTGCCTGATTGCCCCTAACCACTTCTGTCTGCCAGCCTGATCACCCCCTAACCACTCCCCTACTCCTAACTGTCCTCCCCTGCTGGCCGAGTCATCCCTAACTGCCCTCCGTTGCCAGCCTGGTCACCCACAACTGCCCTTCCCTGCAGGCCTGGTCGCCCTTAACTGTCCTTCCCTGCAGGCCTGGTTGCCCCCAACTGCCCTCCCCTGTAGGCCTGGTCCCCCACAACTGCCCTCTACTGCAGGCCAACTTTGACCACATAGGGTGGACCTCTTGTGTGTTGGAGTGATGGTCAACTTGCATACTGCCTCTTTATTAGATAGGATTATTTGAAAGGGATTTACAGTTTATATCTAGAGTGATTCAGCCACAATCTCCTATACATATTCACTAATGATGAAAAGCCACAATGAGCCAGTATGGCCATAAGTTTTTGTTTGCAGGCTTGATTTAGAATCAAAGCAATCTTCTGGCCCTTGTAGTCTAGGCCAGGTTGGTTATCCATGTACTTGAACAGGAAAACAACAACAAAAACCACATCTTTTCTTCACTAACTATCAACTATAATTTTAACACTTTCTTCAATTATGAATATATGCAAAATCCCACAGTAGTATAAGCTAATCTATTGATGTTTAAAAAATAGAATGATGATTTTCTGTTGTTTTTACTTGTTTCAGATATCCTGAAATATCACTTATCACTATGTTGAGGTTATGGTGAATAATAGAGTAACCACTATATTTTCTTACTTAATTTTTTTAAAGCAAATATATTGCTATATAATAATTTTTAAACATTTTAGTAAGTATATTTTAATATAGTTGACTTTTATTTTATTCATATGTATTTTATTTCATGGATTTAAATAGAATATTCTAGGCTTCATCAGATTGCAAAAGGGGTTTATGACACAAGGAAGTTTGAAAACTCTTGCCCTACACCCACATCTTAATCTTGGTTTTCATGACTTTGCCTTTGCTATCACCAAGGATCAAAGACAAGGAAAGAGTCCTTAGCCAGTTTGGCTCAGTGGATAGAGCCTGTGGACTGAAAGGTCCCAGGTTCGATTCTGGTCAGGGGCACATGCCCGGGATACAGACTAGTTGCCCAATAGGGGGCGTGAAGGAGGCAGCCAATCAATGATTCTCATCATTGATGTTTCTATCTCTGCCTCCCTCTTCCAAACTCTCTGAAATCAATGCAAAAATAAATTAAAACAACAACAACAACAGCAACAACAAAAACAAGGAAAGAGGAATCTAAGAAAAGATTAGCAAGTCAGGGAAGTTATTTACTACATGAATTCAAGTGCTTGTCTAAGCTTGAATTCCTGAGTCCTTGGAAATCTGCTCACCTCCAAAATCAAAAGCATCTCAATTATATCTTGGGACTTGAGTCACATGAGAGACAAAACACACAAAGAAATAAAGATCAAGAAAAATATTAAGATATAAAAGGGAAGGGGGTTTAGAAAGGGGTAATTGAATAAAAGTTTCAAAAAAAATTAGTTATCCCACATACCCCAAAACATTGCTCCCTAACACCATAAACATGGCTCTGTCAAAGCAAACACTGAACTGGCCAAAGTTAAATAAGTAAGGAAGACTTTATTCAAGCTATTATAATAGGGGAGTGAGAAAACCTCACTGAAACAAAAATTGGGAAACATTCCTAGGGTTTAAGTATTTAAGAGCTGAGGTTGATTCTTAGGCCACCTTTATTTGTTAATGGGTCTCTTACCTTCATGACAGGAGATAGTTTTAGTAGGTCTGCCTACTAAAGTTAGGGCCCTACCCTTCCACAGAAATTGTAAGATAAGGGTGCTATCTTCCTTAGTAAATATATTTCAAAGATGTAAATTCCGGGTTCTTGGGGAAAACATTCCTAGGTTGTAAAATTGGCAGAAAATCTTTAAAAGATATGAACCTCAAAGGTGAAATAAATACTTTATAATTACACATTTTCTAAGGTAAATGCTCTACGGAAAGAGAGATCAGGGCCTAGAGTCACAAAGATGCCTCTGTATGGTGTGAGCTAGGAGCTATGGACATGATTGGAGCGCTTGAGATTCAGAAAGGCTCAAGAAAATGTTACTTTATATTTACTAGATACATTACTAAATAAAATAATGTGGCTGGTCAACTGGTATAGGTTTTTCCAACTAGCTTTTTGAAAAATGGACATTTCTTTTCAGTCTGTCTCCAAAAAAGGGGGTATGTCTTTCGATCTCAACATAAGTACTGAATATGCCACAAAGGAGCAAGTAAATCCAATGTCATTCTTGATAAAATCATCACATTTCAGTGCAAAGGCAAGAAGTGATTTTTATTTTCTCCTGCAACAGGAATTGCAACCTAATTCTCATTCCTAATCACAGAATCAAAGGCTAGCCTTAGACCAACCCAGCACTTATTTTAAATATTTCTATTTTTCTACGAAAACTAGCTTTTTTGACTTTCTAGATAATTCACATTCATGATTAAAACCATTATTTATGAAATTGGGTATTTTTTGTTCTTCCATTCTATTCTATACTAGAGGCCCAATGCAGAAAAATTTGTCCATTCGGGGGGGGGGGGGGCCCTCAGCCCGACCTAGGCCCTCTTTCAGTCTGGGACCCCTCAGAGGATGTCCACCTGCTGGCTTAGGCCTGCTCCCTGGGGGATCGGGTCCAAGCTGGCAGTCAGACATCCCTCTGGCAGCCCGGCAGCCCTCAGGGGATGTCCACTTGCCAGCAGGGGGCAGAGCTACGCTGCAGTCAGACATCCTTAGTGCTGCTGAGGAGGCAGAAGAGGCTCCCACCACCACCGCTGTACTGGCAGCCATCAGCCTGGCTTGTGGCTGAGCAGAGCGTCCCCTGTGGGAGTGCACTGACCACCAGGGGCAAGCTCCTGAATTGAGCATCTGCCCCCAACTGGTCAGTGTGTGTCATAGTGACCAGTCATTCCCAGTTGTTCTGCTGTTAGGGTCAATTTGCATCTTACCCTTTTATTCTATAGAATAGAGGTCTGGTGCGCAGGTGGGGGCTGACTGGTTTGCCCTGAAGGGTGTCCTGGATCAGGGTGAGGGTCCCGCAGGGGTGCCTGGCCAGCCTGGGTGAGGGGATGATGGCTGTTTGCAGGTTGGTCAAACCCCCCAATGGGGACCCTCACCCCATGGGGTTTTGGCCAGCCTGGGTGAGGGGCTAATGGCTATTTGCAGGCTGCCCACACCCACTTCAGGGTTGGGGTCCCCACTGGGGTGCCTGGCCAGCCTGGGTGAGGGGCTGATGACTGTTTTCAGACTGACCAAGCCCCCAGGCGACCAAAGCTCTCATCCTTTCCTTTTCTTTTTATTTGCTCCAGCTTCGTGGCCATGGCAGCTGGAAGCATGTATTTGGGGTTTATTTACCTTCTATAATTGAAACTTTGTTGCCTTGAGAGGAGGCAGCAGCTGGCCAGGAACCTTGGCTTCTTCCATCATTGGGACAACCAAGCCTCCTGTTTGCTCCAGCTCCGTGGCTGCCAGCCACCATCTTGGTTGGGTTAAGTTGCACATAGTCACTCTAATTGGCTGGTGGGCGTGGCTTAAGGTGTAGCAAAGGCATGGTCAATTTGCCTGTTTGTCTATGATTAGGTAAGATTCTTCACAAAATAGTATTCTATGGTCATAGTAATACATTAACAACTGATATAAACAATATTTTTCTTTTAAGTATCAGTAATTTGTATGTATTTAAGAGTGATTTGATACATAAAATTAGTTTTTAAATAAATACAGATTTTAAGGTTTGACATGTAATTTGTAATCTTATTGATAAGGAATTTTTGGACTGGAACCTGGATTCTTTGTCCACCAGATTTGAAGAATGAATCCACAGAGGATAGTATAGCAAAGGTGGTGATTTATCTTATATAATAGAGATGATATGCAAATTGATGTCACACCTCACACAAGATGGCCACCCCCATGTGGTCAAAAGTTGGTCGCCACAAGATGGCCAGCAGTGGAGGGCAGTTCGGAGGGGACCAGGCCAGCAGTGGAGGGCAGTTAGGGATGACCAGGCCAGCAGGGGAGGGAGGGCAGTTGGGGGGAACCAGGCCAGCAGGGAGGGCAGTTGGGGGCATTCGGGCCAGCAGGGGAGCAGTTAGGCATCGATCAGGCTGGCAGGGGAATGTTTAGGGGGTGACCAAGCTGGCAGGCAGAAGCAGTTAGGGGCAAGCAGGCAGGCAGGAAGGCTAATGGTTAGGAGCCAGCAGTTCTGGATTGTGAGAGGGATGTCCACAGGGATTGGGCCTAAACTGGCAGTGGGACATCCCCCGAGGGGTCCCGGATTGGAGAGGGTGCAGGCTGGGCTGAGGGACAACCCCATTCAGTGTGTGAATTTTGTGCACTGGGTCTCTAGTTGAAGAATAAGTACAGATTCCCACATGGGGAGGGAGAAACGGTCCCACGGACTTCCTGTTTTCATGGTTGATAAAGGCTGTAGTTCCTGTGCCCTGATATCCCCTCTGATTGGTCAATATTCCCTTTCGAGTTGGTTACTATATTGGTGACTCCTGAGGCCCTTCTCCCTCATTGTCCTCCTATCCCTTTTGGGCTTTCTTCTTTCTTCTTTATTTTGTAAATATAGACCATTTTGGGCTACTTCCATTTTCCTTGTCTTATGGAAAAATACCCTTGCTGCTTCTTTGTCTTATGTAAATGCAACTGCTGCTGCTCCCTTGTCTTATGGAAATGTAACTGCACCTAGCTTCCTTATGTTATGGGAATCTACCTTCTCCCAGTCTGTAGCCCTATGTTTTTGTCCATGGACTCCAATTCTAAAAATTCCCTAAACCCTGTTTTGTTCCCCTAAAATTCCTGTTTCATTATTAAGCTTTATATTTCAGCTATTAATATTATTACTACTAGTAGCCCGGTGCACAATATTCATGCACATTAAAAGGGAATTAATTAGAGGAAATATTTTATTTTATTTTACTTTTTTTATAAATATATTTTATTGATGTTTTACAGAGAGAAAGGGAGAGGGATAGAAAGTTAGAAACATCGATGAGAGAGAAAGGCTGCCTCCTACATGCTCCCCACTATGGATCGAGCCTGAAACCCAAGGATGTGCACTGAACCTGCCTGGCAAGGGGGGCGCAGCCTGAGGCCCCCCATCAAGCCCCACTGGTCAGGGAACACAGCCTCAGGTCCCTGCTGATCACTCTTTACAGCTCGTTATGGGAACCCTGCCTCTGCTGTGATTGCAGTCATCTTGTGACAGCTTGATGTAGTGAGGGTGAATTTGCATATTACCTCTTTATTATATAAGATACTTACCTGAATCTAGGAAAAAGTAATACATTTGTGATTTCTGATACATGCAAATTTAAACTTGAACTTTGAACAGGGGTGCCCCCCCCTTTTTTATATTCAGTCACAAATTAAAACTAAAACCATGCCCTCCTTCCAAAGTATTACTTCTGCATGAGAATAAAAGATAGAAAAATGCTTGGAAAATGCCACCATGATATTAGTTTTCTTCTTTAGTCTGAGAACTGCTCACTCAGACAGAAGTGGGTAGTGGGAAAAGAAGATGTTATGGTTTGTGTTTTCTCAATGTAAACTAAACTGCTGTTTCTTTGGCAAAAAGGGGACATACATTTCCATGACAAAGGGAGAGATTTGCTTCCATTTAGGAATATAAATGGTTAAAAACAAGAGCCAGCTATTACTGACTCCAGGGCTCTGTTGTGCAGAGAAAGCTCCTGCGTTCTTCTAATAAGAAAGATATACCAGAGCTTGCTGACAGGAACGGAGCGAGCCTTTGTTAGTCCTGGACTTTTCTGTCACTCACCCCTAGATAACATCAAGCACTGTGACAGGGACAAGGTGTATGTGACTGCTGCTCAGGCAATGGGCACTTGCAAGTACCTAATTGAATTTCTCTCAGAGATAAAGAGACTTTTTTAAAGTAATAATTGGTCAAGTAAAAATGATCTGCTACGTGTTATCCGAAATTCTTCAGCTTTTAAAAAATAATGGACCTTTATAGCTTTATAGATAAGTCTCAGCTTTTATTCTATGTTAATTTTTTGCAACAAAATACATCATTGCTTGGTATGATATGCTTATGTGTGCTAGAGTAAAAATGTATTTTTCTAGTTTATAGAACTTTATGGGAAATCTTCATCTGGGTGTTGCAGTTGTCACAACATCTAAATTAATTATTTAAAGTATTGTTTGTCACTGCCTTCCTAATTGTTGATGTATGTGTATGATCTGTAATCACTATCACTTATACTTGCTAAAGTAATTTATGACAATGTTGAAATGCTATACTATCAGTCACAATGTGCAGTCAACATGCACTATTTTCAAGACATACCATATACATATAGCTTTGATTTGCCTGGAGGGACAGAAGGCTTTATCATCATTATCATTAGTCTATCTCCAAATCTTTTCTAAAATTTAAGCTTCCCATTTTGCATATATGCCTTTTTCTCTTCCCTCTGTGTATCGATATAATTAACTTTACATTTGTGTTACTAAATATTGAAAATATGGACAGGTAAAAATCACAATATCTTTGTAATTTAGTAAGAGCAGATGGAGGTAGAAGTTTTCTGGTTTTGAATACACTTTCATCGCAGGAAGAATAATGACTTCTGCTTTGTGTGAAAACTCATGTGAAGCAACTTGTATGAGTTTAATATCTGTGATGATGCAGGTCTCATAATTTTATATTCATGTATGAGATAGGCACAATTAGAATTTAGGATATGATCAATTGTAAAACTACAGCAAATAAACAAGAGTTTAATTTTTTATTATCCTATATAATAAAGAGGTAATATGCACATTGACCATAACTCCAACACACAAGATGGCCGCCCCCATGTGGTCAAAGATGGCTGGCAGGGGAGGGCAGTTGGGGGGAACCAGGCCTGCAGGGGAGGGGACTTGGGGGGGGCAAGACCTGCAGGAGAGGGCAGTTGGGGAGGACCATGCATGCAGGGGAGGGAAGTTAGGGGCAATCAGGCCAGAAGGAGATGATGGTTGGGAGAGACCAGGCTGAAAGGTAAGGCAGTTGGGGGGAACAAGGCATGCGGGGCAGGGCAGTTAGGGGTGACCCGGCTGTCAGAGGAGGGCAGTTGGGGGCAACCAGGCCTGCAGGGGAGGACAGTTGGGAGGGACCCATGCCTGCAGGGAAGGACAGCTGGGGGTGACTAGGCTGGCAAGGGAAGGAAGTTAGAGGTGATCGGGCCAACAGGGGAGGACAGTTAGGGGAGGGCAGTTAGGGGTGACCAGGCCAGCAGGGGGAGGGCAGTTAGGGGCAATCGGATTGGCAGGGGAGCAGTTAGGCATCAATAAGGCTGACAGGGGAGAGGTGAGGGGGTGATCAGGCTGGCAGGCAGAACCAGTTAGGGGCAATCAGGAAGGCAGGCAGGTGAGCTGTGGGACTGGGTCTAAACAGGCAGTTAGACATCCCTCAAGGGTTCCCAGACTTGAGAGGGTGCAGGCTGGGCTGAGGGACACACACACCGACACGCACACACACACACACACACACACACACACACACTGTGCACAAATTTCATGCATCAGGCCTTTAGTGTTTAAATATTTGATATTTTCAACATAATCACTGAAACGAGGTAAAACTAAATTCTTTAAAAAATTAGAACTGTTCTAGTTGGTTTGCCTCAGTGGATAGAGTGTTGGCCTGTAAATTGAAGGGCCCTGGGTTTGATTCAGGTCAAGGGCACATGCCCGTGTTGTGGGCTCGATCCCCAGGAGGAGGCGTGCAAGAGGCGGCTAATCAATGATTCTCTCTCATCAATGATGTTTCTATCTCTTTCTCCCTTTCCCTTCCTCTCTGAAATCAATAAAAATATATTTTAAAAAGTGAGAATTTTCCACAGATATTCCCAATATACAGTGACAAAAAGTTAAACATACATAAATAAAGTTTATTTTTTTTCCCTTTTGATAGGATACAATGTTAATGGTTATTTATGAATCAATATATCTATTAAGTTTACATGACTGTAAAAAATGTAACTAGTTAATTTTAATACTAGATATTTTAAAATCAATTTTTGGAACCCCTGAAAATGACACCTACTTTTTGTAGCTCTAGTGTATATATGAAGATCTGTCAATCATGTTACAAGATGTTTCATATATAAGTGTTTCTGTCAGGAAGTCCTGTTCCAGATCCATTGGAGTTATTCTGGGCAAATGATTGAAGTGAATTCTTTTGGAGATATCAAAAGCAATTATTAGGCTTAAAAATGCATATGCAAATTAGAAAAGTGTAAAATAAATTTTGGAAATATATTGTCAGTCTCAAGCCACTTAAAGGTAGTAAAATAATGTGCAAAGTTATTTTAACATTTTTCTTTAAGTGGTACAAATACGATGGTGTTTTCTTATTTAGTCTTAAAAAACATATTTCAATGAGAGTGTCTGAAAAAAGCTATTTGCTGAATGGCTTTCTTTCCAATCCTATATAATAAAAGCTTAATATGCTAAGTGTCTGGTCAACTGTTCAACCAATCAAAGAGTAATATGCTAATGATATGCTAAGGCCATTCAACAGCTCACTATGATGTGCACCGACCACCAGGGGGCAGTCAACTGGCCAAGCAGTTGCTATGACTTGCACTGACCATCAGGGTACAGATGCTCCAAAAGGTAGGTTTGCTTGCTGCTGGGGTCCAGCTGTTCAGGCCTGAGAGAGATGGGCTGGCCACGTCCTGGAGCCTTCCTACGGTCCCTCGACTGTCCAACCTCCTGTGCCCCACCTTGGCTGGCCGGCCCTGATCGGCCCTGATCCACACTGGGCAAGATGGGGCTAGAAACGCCCTGGAGTCCTCCCACAGTCCTTCCTTGGCCCCAATCGTGCACTGGTGGGGTCCCTCAGCCTGACCTGTGACCTCTTGCAATCTCGGACCCCTCAGGGGATGTTAGAGAGCCAGTTTCAGCCTGATCTCGCAGGTCAGGCTGAGGGATCCTATTGGTGCATAAATTTGTGCACCAGGCCTCTAGTTCTGTATAATAAAAGCCTAATATTCTAAGTGTTCGGTTGACCAGTTGACCATTCAACCAATCAAAACATAATATGCTAATAATATGCTAAGGCTGCTCAACCACTTGCTATGACATGCACTGACCACCAGGGGGCAGATGCGCCGACCGGTAGGTTAGCTTGTTGCTGGGGTCTGGCCAATCAGGCCTGAGCAAGATGGACCAGACACATCCTGGAGCCCTCCCATGGTCCCTCCCTGAACCCAATCATGCACCAGTGGGATCCCTCTGCCTTGCCTACGACCTCTTGCAATCTGGGACCCATCGGGTATGTTGGGGAGCCCGTTTTAACCTGATCTCGCAGGCCAGGCTGAGGGACCCCACTGCTGCATGAATTTATGCACCGGGCCTGTAGTATTTAATAAAAAGATACATCCCAACATTTTCAAAAATTAAAAAATTTGAGAAATTAGCCAGTACTTTGCTTAATATTCTAGAATGATATGGACTGCTTTTGAAATTTTAAAAATGATAATTAAATTAGAACTATGCTTTGCTTTTACTATTGTTTTAAATAAATCTCTCTTTCTGTGTTCATTTTTGGAAGGTAGATAGAAAAATATTGGAACATGATAAACACTTTGTAAAAAAAACAAACAAACCCCAACTAAAACTTTGATTAAGATGTTTAGAAAGAGAGAAAAATATTCAACCCATAGCTTTTAAGATGGTTTTCTTTCAAGTGTGTAAATCTATTTTTAAAATAACATTTATAAGAGTTAATTTTCTTTATTAGTTTTAGTATATATGAAGATATCTATAAAGACAGCATGTAACAAGATTATAAAAGCTATAAAATTCAAAACCCTACATTGTCCATGCTCTTTTTTTGTTGTTGTTAATCCTCACCTAAGGATATTTTTCCATTCTTTTCTGAGAGAGAGAGAGAGAGAGAGAAAGAGAGAGGTGTGGAGAGAGAGAATATCGACTGGTTGCCTCCTCCTTGTACCCCAACTGGAGGTGGGTAGCAAACCACAACCTAGGTATGTGCCCTTGACCACAACCCTTCAGTGCCGGGGCTGACGTTCTAACCACTGAGAGCACTGACCAGGGCTTCATGTTCTTTTTAATAATCTACATGAAACATGCTATGTGAATGCTTTGCCCTCTCTGAGTTTGGTACTATTTTAATTCCATTTTATAGATGAAGGAATTGAAACTCAAAGATGATAGATATATGCCCCAAGAGTCATTTTCTTGATGCCACTTCTACTTGCTTTCATGAATTAATAAGTATTCTATTTATTTTCAAACACATTTTCATCCACTTATTTCCTCAGAACCTTTGCTCAGTACAGGTAGACAGCTTATGGTGAAAATTTTTCTCATTTAAACAAAAACTGTGACTTTAGTCAAGTTACTTACCTCTCTATGAATTATTCTTTTTCACGTATAGAAATGTATATTTTAACGACACTCCTATCAATATTTTATCATTTAAAAATCAACATATCTCAATGTGCTTTATAATCTACATTGTGAAATATTTATTAAAAGTTAACTATTTATCCAGCCACATACACAAGACTGAATTAAGACCTTATATTTGTCTAGTCTTGCATTCAAAATCTCTCAAAGTCCTTAAAACAACATCTGCCAACTTCATTTATAGTGTATAGAGCCCTGACGCACAAAATCCGTGCAAGGGGCTCGGCCCTCACAGCCCCGGCTTCATCTGGAAGGTCGTTCAGTTGGTCATTCTGTCATTCGGTCCAATTAGCATATTAGCTCTTTATTATATAGGATGCCCCTGACCAAGAAGGAATGCATGCTAGTTTGCTACTGTTGCATAACAAATTGCCACAGACTTAGCAGTTTAAAAAACAAACATCCATTTGTCTATGTGTAGTTTCTATAGGTCAGAAGATTGGGCATGACTTAACTGGGTCCTCTCTCTGCTCAGAGTATAACAAGGCTGAAATAAAGACATCAGGCAGGCTGTAGTCTCATCTGAAACTTTATTAGAGAGAAATTTACTTTCTACCTCATTCAGTTTACTGGTAGAGTTGTGTGTGTGTGTGTGTGTGTGTGTGGTGGGGGAGAGGGTGTATTTCTAAGGTCTCTGCTTATTTGCTATTGTCAGCTGAGGGTTGTTACAGAATTTACCAGGTGACCTAAAAATACACAGGAGTACCAGAGACACAGGAAAAAACCATTTATTTCCAGATGTTTTGCATGTGTTAGTACAGGACTAAGGGGGGATTGTTTCTCTGCAAATCTTGAGCAAACCAATATGGAGGAAGCTTCCCTTTATACCCTTTTGGTTTCTTTGCCCCCCTAATATGGATGGCACTACTAGACCTTTCATAGGCTTTGCAAAAAGCCCTGTGCGATGGGATGGGGGCCATGAAACCACAGCTAAAGGCCTGGCCTGGTGCCAGCACTGATAGCCCCATCTGAGGATTGCGTATTGTTCATGGTTTATGGCCTCTGTAAAATGGGAGTAGTACTTAGGTAAACAGATCTTGCAAGATCAGGCAATTAAGAAAGGGGCAGATAGACTATAGGCTAAGAGGAACGTGCATTAGGTTACTGGCACAGATTCAGTAGACTAGCCTCCCTCCCCCCAAAAAAATGCCTCATTTTCACCATCAGGGTCACTCTCTGCAACTAGTGCAACCTCTACACTTAACCGTGGTGCCAACTCACACCATGGTAGCTGACTTCTTTAAAGAATCCTTGATTGCCCTAGCTGGCTTGGCTCAGTGAATAGAGCATCGGCCTGTGGACTCCAGGGTCCCGGGTTCAATTCCGGTCAAGGGCATGTACCTGGGTTGTGGGCACATCCCCAGTAGGGGGTGTGCAGGAGGCAGCCGATGCATGATTCTCTCTCATCATGGATGTTTCTCTCTCTCTCCCTCTCCCTTCCTCTCTCTGAAATCAATAAACATCTATTTTTAAAAAAAAAAAGAATCCTTGATCAAGAGAATCCTTGAGATCAGGCATAGTCTAGCAACTTTTAATATGTTCCCTTATTAGGACAGGTCCACCCAGGAAAAAAAGATCCCTTTATCTTTGCCATGAGCTATCCTATAATCATGGCAGCAATATTGATTGCAGAGGATGAAACTCCCCCGTCATTTGGAAGAGTAAAGTTCTTGGGTTGCCACTAAAAGAAGCATTTTTAGAAGCCTCCACGGGAGGATGGAGTTGCATAGAGTTACATTTCTTGGGTTCCAAAGCCCCCTACCTTTAAGCCAGTCCTAGAAGAGGGGCAGCTGGGAGTTCAGCAAAATCAGAAACAGGGCCAGTGTTCAGAGCTTCCGTTCCATGTTGCAGCTGGGTGTGATTCAGCATCCAAGCCAGATTAACATTAATAAAGTCCTTCCGTCCATGTGTGGAGTCCCACATGGCAGTGTGCCATTGCAGGCACAGGGGAGCATAGGCCCCCTGCAACAGGAGTCCTGAGAGGGCCCGGGGCATGAGAGAGTTGATTTCTTTGTTTAGAAGTTCAAACATTCAAGTTTCTCATGCTTTTAGTGGCCACTCCAGTCCTCGCCAATTACCTGTTTCCAGGTGTGACTGATGGGCAATTAGCCTCCCATATCACTCAGGCCTTACTGGGCATGCATCTAATGTCTTTGTCTAGTCCTTTCCCTCATCAATCAGTGGGGAATAGACCTGCAGAATGTTAAATGCAGCTTTTATGCAAAGCTGTGTAAATGGCATGCCTATGCTATCTGGTCTCCTCTTTCACTCCTTTCCTGGTAGATAATAACCAGATTATAACAATGGTATCAATATCTCGTTATATTCACAAGGAGGGACCCACACTCTAGGAAAGAAAATGATACAGGGCATCAACACCAAGGGTCAGAAATCTTGGGACCATCTTAGGATTCTGCCTGCAAACCAACCACAGCATATTAGGATAATTAGCTTTGAAGGTGGTGACAAATGCGTCTTTTTGCTGAGAAGGCTGTGAAGGTAGTCTAGATTTGGGGGTGGAATGAAGAAGATATGCTCCTGATGGAAGTGGACTCTAAACCAGCTATCAATGAAATGTAAATTGATTCCTTGAAATCAGCCAGTCTTGATAATCCAAATATGAGAGGTATTCCAAATTATCAAATTATGTGTAATGTCTCCTATCTTGGTCTTAGTCCCTGATATCACAAGATAAGACAAATTGAAATCCAGAGATCTGACTAATGCATGTATCAAAGTGGTTATCAAGATATTGCAAATGAAATAGCATCTCAATATCTTGAGATATTGAGCTAGAGACACATAGACACAGACTATGGCTCACAGCTGTCTGCATTTATGACCCAGTCCTTGAAAATGTGTATTAATAAATGTCAAATACAATAAATCAGCTATTTTTAGTCACTTTATATTTGATTCTTTCATCACAAGAGCTTCCCTCCTTGTTTCTGTAGCTCAAATTGGGAAGCAACTGTCTGCACTCAGATTACGTAAAAAAGAAAAAAAAAAAGTCCACATTCTGATGGATCCTTATTATTCATTAAATATTTAATAAGCTGCAAGATTCACTTTAAGCTCTGTTTCATTTCCCTTGGTGACTATAGTATTACTTATTAGGGAAGAATACTTGCAGTTCTTTGAGAGTTTTATAAATAGTAGTAAAAAAAAGTTCAAGAAATTTACTATTTTATCCTGTTCAGCTTATACTGAATTGAATTTACAGGCATAATAACACCAATGGGGAAAATTACTAAAGCTAAAAAAAAAAAATAAAAGAGAAAAATCATATCTGTATACAGAAAAGTAAAGAATTAAAGTAATTTTTTCTGCAATCTACAGAATCTTCAGTGTATTAAGAACAGAAAAAGGCCACTGGGCTCAACAAGCAACCCCCTGCTGTCTTTCTCATAGTCGGTTCCCTGCTCACTTCCTCTACACTCATTTCTTCTTTTTGTCTAATACATATTGACTTTCTCATTTCACAGAGTCTGTGATATTTTGCAGCAAGTGCGGTAACCCAGAAGATTTTCTTTCACTTAAAACAAGGGGTCATTCCTCTGAAGATGGTTCATATGTCCTAGTTTTAAAATGTTGTTTAGAAGAGGAAGGATGGGTAATATGCTTTTATATGAAATTTTCTTTCCTAAAAACCCTAACTCAAAGCATCTACAGTAGTTTCTGTATATGCTGTGTGTATGTTATAGTTCTATATGGAATTAATGTTTACCCCACCTGAAATGGGAAAGTGTTTTGGCATAAAGGCACATACAAACACACACATACACACATGCACCATACACACAATCCTAAACCTAGTTGAAGTGAGTGACTAGTTTAAAAAGGTTCAATTTTATGGGCCTGGATCCCACAAACAATAAAAATGGATTGGTTACTTACAAATCAAAAAGAAACAAAAGGTGATCTGTATGTCCTCTTTTGAAAAGTGTCTATTTAGGTCCTTTGCCCATTTTTTATTGGATTGTTTAATCTTCCTTTTGTTAAGTTGCATGAATTCCCTATACATTTTAGAGATTAAACTCTTATTGGAGAGATAACATTGGCAAATATGTTCTCCCATGCAGTGGTCTCTCTTGTTATTATGTTGATGGTTTATTTTGTTGTACAGAAGCTTTTTATTTTGATGTAGTCCCATTTGTTTATTTTCTTCTTAGTTTCCATTGTCCTAGGAGCTGCGTAGGTAAAGTTATTGCTACAACATATGTCTGCTATTTTGCTGCCTATAGGTTCTTTTTTTATGGTTTCTCATCTTACATTTAAGTGTTTTATCCATTTTGAGTATTTTCTTGTGTATGGTGTAAGTTGGGGGTCTACTTTCATTTTTTTGTATGTATCTGTCCAATTTTCCCAGCAGCATTTATTGCAGAGACTGTATTCACCTCATTGTGTGTTACTGCCTCTTTAACTTCTTTTAATGGAAGATAAAGCCATTATGCTAAGTGAAATAAGCCAGTCAGAGAAAGATAAATATTGCAGGATCTCATTCATTTGTGGAATATAATGAACAACATAAACTGATGAACAAAAATAGAGCCAGCAACATAGAAGTATGGGACAGACTGCCAAACCTCAGAGGGAAGGCAGGGGAGGGGTGTGTGTGTAAAAGATCAACCAAAGGACTTGTATACATGCATATAAGAATAACCCATGGACAGAGTCACTAGAGGGGTGAGGGCATGTGCTGGGGGTGGAAGTGGCTGGGGAGAGGACAAAGGAGGCAAAAGGAGACATATGTAATAGTTTAAACAGAAAAAGAATTTTAAAAATAAACAAAAGTTGACTCAGTCCTTTCTCTTTGCCCAAGGAATGTCTTGTGGGTTAATTTTTTTACTTTTACTTTGCTTGAAAACAACTGTTTTCTTCTTTGTTGTGTATAACATTACTGATTCCTACCATTCCCCATTATTTAAAATGTTTATCAAATCTATCTATATATATATACATATAGAAATGACATTAATTCCTCTCCTTTTTTATGGAAGTGTGAAGAAAAAAGTGGGACACAGGGAATATTTTCTTTCAGATACTGTATCTTTCTAATCCAAGAATTGTCTCCTGGGGGACTTTTCATTTTTCTTCCGAACCTTCATCTCCCACTGCTAGCCTAAAGTTTAAGCACCAGTGGAATATTTCATTCCTTCTCTTCTTCATCCAAGCCACTTTCTCCTTTAGCTTCTCTCGGAGGCCAAGCCTTTAAAAGTTACTGGGAGCTGTCCCACCAAAAACATGGACACTCAGAACTCCTTAGTCCATTCCATCCAATTTCATATGCTTTTAAAATGTTGGCTATTGATGCCAATTGGCACTGGGAACACAGTAGTACTTGATATCTCTCTAGATCTCCCCCTGAGTGTGTGTGTGTGTGTGTGTGTGTGTGTGTGTGTGTGTGTGTAAATTTAGGATGGCTTTAGAGTTGCCGGATATAGATAACAACCAACACACAGGGCATCTAGATTAATTTTAATTTCAGATAAATGATGAATAATTGTGTAGATGGTTTCCACTCTTCTTAACCAGTCTTCCTAATTATGTGCAAGAAAGTAAGTAGGGGGAAAAGGGTATAGTTAGTCTTTTTATTGGTACTTCTTCAAGTAACAAAAGTTTTTCTAAATATGTCCCTTTGCTAGTGGGATTTCTGTTAGGTTCTCCAGGCACAATTGTTTCATAGCCTTTCATAACTGTCAGGAAACTAAGAATTTGAGTACTGATTTTCATTCTCTTACGCCTTATATTAAAAGCTGGCAAGAAAATCTAGTTTGAGGACAACAAAGAGACATTTTAAATACAAAATATTGATAAAATACAGCTTTCACAAGTTATTTTTGTAGAAAAAATTACTTGAAATGCACACACACACAAACATTGGGGGGGGGGGACAAAAAATAAAAGCCACGGACTTTTTATAAATGGTGAACTAAATTCATGAGTAGAACTTTTAAAGTGGCAATACAAAATAAGAGGAATGTATTTTAAAAAATCTCTAAAAGCTGTTCCATTGTAATTTAAAGAAAGTTAAAATTTCATAAGGACAGCCCATCTGGTACAGCTCAGTAGTTGAGCAATAATCCATGAACCAGAACATCACAGTTTGATTCCTAGTCAGAGCACATGACAGGGTTGCGGGCTTGAACTCAAAGCCAACATCTGGAAACAGTGCAAGTGCCCATGAGTAGATGAGTGGATAAAAATCCTTTGGTACATTTACATAATGGAATACTACTGGGCAACAAAAAAGGTGAAGTCTTACCTTCTGTGATAGCAAGGATGGATCTGGAGATTATTATGCTAAGCAACATAAGTCAGAGAAAGATAAATACCATGAAATATAATGAGTGAAATAAACTGATGAACAAAAAAGAACTGAGGCATAGATACATAGAACAGATTGACAGCTGTCAGTGGTGAAGGTGGGGAGGGGCCTGGTTGAAACAAGGTGAAGAGATTAGTCAATGAGCATATAGACACAGAAAACAGTGTGGTGATGGCCAGAGGGAAAGGATGGTGGAGGTGGGT
>NW_006289214.1:2043871-2050785 GCF_000327345.1 Myotis davidii
TTTTATTGATTTTTTACAGAGAGGAAGGGAGAGGGATAGAGAGTTAGAAACATCGATGAGAGAGAAACATCTATCAGCTGCCTCCTGAACACCTCCTACTGGGGATGTGCCCGCAACCGAGGTACATGTCCTTGACCAGAATCGAACCTGGGACCTTTCAGTCCGCAGGCCCACACTCTATCCACTGAGCCAAACTGGTTAGGGCTCTCCTTTACTATTTTATTGCTTTCCTTTCTTCCTTTGCTCTCCCAAAGCATGTATTTTTTTTCTTCTTCTTCTGGCTTAGGACATAAAAGTCATTCATTGTGGATCCATCATGGGCCAATGATGATTTTTCTTGTTGATACTGATACACATCCATATGCTCAAGCACAAGCCACACACACACTATACTACTGCCTACCCTGTACTTACGCAGAACATCAGCTACTTGCCATGGGTTTATTGTGTTTAATGTTTGCTTATAATTTACGATCCACATAATTTCTTAAATTTTATCTGAGTCTCTTTTATCAGGCTGCCTTAGAATTCTGATCTGTATTCCTCAAGCTGTGTTGTACTCTGGTAGACATGCACACATCTTCATTATTGCTGTATGCATGGAATGAAAGATTAAAGAGTTCCTAGTTGCTATTTGTTTTTTAAATATATACACAGATTTTTGTAAAGTTTACAGTATTTTTAGGAATTTAAGTATTAGAATAAACCAACTGATAAACCTACTTAACCAATTAATAAAGCTATTATTTATAGAGATGGGTACACATTCTACTAAAAAAATCACCTTTTGTTAGAAATTATTAAAAATGATCTCAACTTAAGAAAAACAAACAAACATGTATAATTCTAAGGCTTTGATTTATTTATTATTTTTTTAAAATATATTTTATTGATTTTGTACAGAGAGAAAGGGAGAGAGATAGAGAGCTAGAAACATCGATGAGAGAGAAACATCGATCAGCTGCCTCCTGCACATCCCCCACTGGGGATGTGCCCGCAACCCAGGTACATGCCCTTGACCGGAATCGAACCTGGGACCCTTCAGTCCGCAGGTCAATGCTCTATCCACTGAGCCAAACCGGTTTCGGCAGTTCTAAGGCTTTGATTTAGTTTCATGTTTGGCATTATTAAACAATATGGGTTTTAAGAAAATAAAATAGAAATATTTGAACAAATATTACGAACATATTTATAAAACACTAATAAGAACTATTTTTTTAAAACAGTCTAGAGAAAAGAGACACATCATTTTATGTGCTAACTTTATTGAGTTTTTATTATGTGTTAGGTATTGTTTTAAGTGTGTGCATCTGAGGTACAGAAAAGTAATTTAGCAAGAAAATAGCAGAACCAGGATTCAATTTTAATGACACATTTTCAAAGGTAATTTTCTAAACATTGATATCATATCATTTTTTATAACATATATAGGTCTTAATACAATGAGAATAATAGGGATTTATGACATAGGAGTTTTTTATTAGAGTAATAGAATTGATTACTATGAATATTAGTATCCAACTTATCTATATTTACAAAACACTCAGTTTTAGCCAAGGTTGCTGGGAATGAGAACTACATTTCCTAGCACCCTCATACACAGATGTGTCATGTCACTGATTTCTGGCCAAGGATTTAAGTGTAGGTACTTTTTTTTGTTTTAATCTTCAGGGTTGTGTCCTTAAAAAACGTTTGACCCAGTCCTATAGGACCCTTCCCATTGCCCAATGTGTAAACTGTGCATTTGATGTTGAGTCCTCTTAAACTGTGATGTTGGGTTACCACAGAGGGATGCTGTACAACAAAATAGAAAGCACCTTAATCATAGACAAATTCATGCCAGAGTCTCCTTTTCAACTTGGATCTACATTAAAAATAAATAAATTTTAGTTTTTGTAAACTGCTGCTAATCTGGGTCTTTATTAAAGCAGACCAACTAATCTCCCAACCAATATTCAGGGATCGAATTTACCGTGTAATTCTTTATAGCAATTATCACCAATTTTCTTCCTGCCTGTCCCTGGCCTATCTTTTGGTGTTGGCGAAAATGTCTGCTGGAGTAAAGAGAACAGAGCTGGTAGTATACTTTTACTATGACTCTGTTCGAGAACTTTATACCCTGCACCCCTTATCTACTTATAAACTACATTGTGCCTATATTACATGCACACACACAAACACATGCACACACACACAATTTTTTATCGTGGTGGCTTTATTACTTAGAATTTTTATTTTATACCTATTGAAGCATCCTTTTGAGACTTAGACATAATAATA
The DNA here is from genome assembly GCF_000327345.1 of Myotis davidii. Classification (NCBI taxonomy): domain Eukaryota; kingdom Metazoa; phylum Chordata; class Mammalia; order Chiroptera; family Vespertilionidae; genus Myotis; species Myotis davidii. The sequence goes on from NW_006289214.1 coordinate 2,046,152, forward strand.
TTTTAGCACGTATCTCTCTTTCTCATTCATAAAGTGGAAAATAGCAGGGAAATAAATTGGCTGTGGTTTTTCTAAGCTTCCTCACAGTCAGACTATTACCGGCTGAAGCACCTTTGACTTGAAGTTGTCGATGTCTTTCTTCCCACACAGTGTGGTTCTCTATGCTGTCAGGAGCACCGGCAAGGCAATATTTCTTACAAAAGTACTCTTGACTTTTTCCCAAATACTTGGCTCCTATTGTGTAAATTGATGTGCACATAGGTAATGACAACCACAGCACAACTGCCATCTGGCAACAGTGACTGTAAATGCATCTAGATTTTCAATATATCAAACTAGAAAAATATACATCTTAGACTCAGAGAAGTATGAATTCTGAGACTCAACCAAAAAAAAAAAAAAAGACTACATTATTGCCCTGACCAGATGGCTCAGTTGCAGCAGCAGCCTGTACCCCATAAGGTATAGGGTTTGATTCCTGGTTGGGGCACTTACCTAGGTTTCCAGTTTGATCCCCAGTTGGGGCTCATATGGGGGGCATTGGATAGATGTTCCTCTCTCACACTGATATTTCCCTTTCTTCATTCCTCTCTCTCTAAAGTTAGTAAAAATATATCCTCAGGTTAGGATTTAGAAAAAAAAAAACACAAAGAATACACACAACTACATTGTTGTCATTAAGCAATACTGTCTTCCTGTATAATTTGTAAAACTAAATGTTTTCCAGTGCATCAGCAACAGTAGAGTCCTGTGTGATTTAATGGAGTCTGAAAGGCTATATGCATGAAGTAGGACACACACACTGTTCACCACAAGTCTTTGGAGATAGGGAAACTGTCCTGTACACACACACACACACACACACACGCACACACACACACACACGCACGCACACACAGTAAACCTCATGCAAGATGTGTAGATGCCAGTTTTCTGGAATTGGGGAAAATTCTTGTTGATAAAGATGACCTAACTTTGGACTGAGACAGTGAGTAAAGAAAGTCTTAGTTTGCAGAAATCTCTATATGAGAAAATCTAGTAGGTTCTCTTAGAAGGTGAAGAACATGGATATTTTTATGCCATTAAGTAGGATTAGAAATTCCAGGTCAGTCAGTATTCCAGATCATAGATTTTTCTCACTAGGCCCTAAAAAATTATGGGAAGTGGGAAAAATATTTCATTATATTTTGCTTTAACCATTTCCAGTTTTTAACTTAGACAAGCTATGTACATAGAGTCAAATTGTATTCACTTTGAAACAACTTGACACAGCATATATTAAGCTAAACGGAAGGCAACGTGAGTACACAGAAACTGATTTAATATGCAATATTTATCTGTGGGAGAGAGAAATGCAATTCAATTCAGGCTGATTCATCCTCCATTTTCTGTGCACAGAATCCCACAGGAGGTCATCCACCATTATTTTATCGCTATTTGTTATGCTTGACTGTATCAGGCAGCAATAGAGTAAAACCTGCGATCATAGATTACAGGCTAACGTGCCCTCCCCTAGGTACTAGCATGCAGAGCTTAAATCTTTGTTTTTCCACCTCATAGACATTGTAAGCATGAAATTACTGTAATTGTTTTGAAAAAACTTTTATGTTTTCATTTTATCAGTCAACCTAGGAGGCCTCTCCTTGCTGTGTACTGTTGCTATCTCATGATAAATATCATTTTAGAATTTGGAGATGATATTTTATTTATTTATCCAGTTTGGTTAATATTCTACCATTTATAGGGTATCTTTTTTTAACTCTCTACTTTTCTATTTCTTATAATGAAAACACCATTGTTTCTTCAAATATATTTCCAAATGTTATTTTTTAAAGCTAGATTTATCAGAAATTATATCCTATTGTCTGGGAAGAAAATTTTGAATGTTGGATGTAATTAATTAAATATATATGTGTTTCAATAATTCCCACCTTACTGAGTTATTATGAATTCTCTGTAGTACTTTAATGCCATTATTTTTAGTAGATGACCATTAGCCCTGGTCGGTGTGACTCAGTTGGTTGGGTGTCCTCTCTTGCCCTGAAAGGTTGCCAATTTGATTCCCAGTCAGAGCACATGCCAGGGTTGTGGCCAAGTCCTTGGTAAGGGGAGTGCAAGAGGCAGCCTATCGATATTGTATACACTAGAAAAATACATTCAAATTATAATTCTTCAAAATAGTAGTTTTGGGAGGTTGTTTAAAACATGTATCAATGTTTAGAACTTCTATGGAATATTTATTCTAAATCTTCTAAAATATTTTATACATTTTACACAATGAGCACTTTTATTACCTGATAGGCACACATTATTTAGGAGGATGCTTACTATGTACAAGGACCTGTCCTAAGTACTTGAAATGGAGCAACTCACATAATCCTTGAAATGGAGCAACTCACATAATCCTTGGGCAACTCAATGGGTAAAGTATATTATTATTCTTATCATCAGGTGATAAAATGAGAGATTAAGACATTTTTCATGTCCACACTTCCTGGCACTTACTAAGTATTCTGAAAATATAATTTCAAAAGTATAGAGTCCCCAGAACCAAGATAAATGTCTATAAATGTTTGCTAGTGCTTAGAGGTTTAATGATTAAAAGGATAGGAGAGATGTGAATTTTAAAAAATCAATCACTGCTTGTAGCTCTATTCCAAAATATATCCTGCATGGCACAGTAGATCTTCTCCATGAGACTAGTTAATAACAAGCATTCTGCATATTTTATAATTATGTGCACTGCCAGGAGGGTACAGTCAGATTTATTGTACATTTGAGTCCCCAGAGTCAGAGTTGTGCCTCACAGCACCTATCATAACAAATGGCATGGAAGGGTTCTTTAGATCGCAGGATCCTCTCTTGCCCTGAAAGGTTGCCAATTTGATTCCCAGTCAGAGCACATGCCAGGGTTGTGGCCAAGTCCTTGGTAAGGGGAGTGCAAGAGGCAGCCTATCGATATTTTGCTCTTACATCGATGTTGCTCTCTCTTATCCTACCCCTCTCTCTAAAAAATCAATTTAAAAAACTTTAAAAAGGAAAAAAGAGCAAGTAAAAAAAACATTTTTAAAAAGAAAATAACCATTAAAGTTTGAGACTGACCTTAAAAATCTCTGTTTATTGCCGAAACCGGTTTAGCTCAGTGGATAGAGCGTCGGCCTGCGGGCTGAAGGGTCCCAGGTTCAATTCCGGTCAAGGGCATGTACCTTGGTTGCGGGCACATCCCCAGTGGGAGATGTGCAGGAGGCAGCTAATCGATGTTTCTCTCTCATCAATGTTTCTAACTCTCTATCTCTCTCTCATCCTCCCAAAATAGTAGTTTTGGGAGGTTGTTTAAAACATGTATCAATGTTTAGAACTTCTATGGAATATTTATTCTAAATCTTCTTAAATATTTTATACATTTTACACAATGAGCACTTTTATTACCTGATAGGCACACCAACTAATCTCATTATTTAGGAGGATGCTTACTATGTACAAGGACCTGTCCTAAGTACTTGAAATGGAGCAACTCACATAATCCTTGAAATGGAGCAACTCACATAATCCTTGGGCAACTCAATGGGTAAAGTATATTATTATTCTTATCATCAGGTGATAAAATGAGAGATTAAGACATTTTTCATGTCCACACTTCCTGGCACTTACTAAGTATTCTGAAAATATAATTTCAAAAGTATAGAGTCCCCAGAACCAAGATGGCACCTTCCACAACCACATCAAAATTATAACAAAAATACAGAACAACCATCATTCAGAACTGCCTGACAGATGGATGAATGGAGGTCCTACAACAAGAGAAGTAAAGAAGAAAGCACATTGAGACTGGTAGCAGGGGCGGAGGCAGGACCAGGCTGGTCTGGCACCCATGTATGGCATTTTTCAATCAGGAGGGATACCTCAGCTGCAGAGGCCACCCATGAGGAATAAGGGGCCCCCTCCCCATACCAGCGCCCCAAGCCCAAGGTTCCAGAGCTGGGAAGAGAAGTCTCCTTAACTTCAGATGGTAAACACTAGCAGTGATTGAGCAACACAGAGGCTGCTGGAGTCCCAGAGAGTCCATCTTAAAGGCCCAGCACACAAAATTAGATGGACTCACTTGCCCTGTGCTCTAGCACTGGGGCAATGGATCAGGGGGATCCAGGGACATACAGGAAGAATTGGATTGTCTGGCATCAGGGAAAGAACTCAGAAGTGGCTTTCTCCCAGAAAAGGATGCTAGCAGGGGTCATTTTTCCCATGCTGACAGAAGAAATGTCCAGAAAAAGATCTAAATGAAATTGAAGTAAACAAATTGATGGATACAGAGTTCAAAATAATGGTTAAAAAAATGGGACTATATCAAAATAAAAAGCTGCTGCACAGCAAAAGAAACCATCAACCAAACAACAAGAAAGCCCACTGCATAGGAGAACATGTTTGCCAATGTAAATATCACACGATCTCCTATAAAGGTTTTATCTTCAAAATTTACAGGGAACTCATACAACTCAACAAAAGGAAGATAAACAATCCAATAAAAAAATGGGTAAAGGACCTAAATAGAATCTTTTCGAAAGAGGACACTACAGAAAGCCAAGAGACATATGAAAACATGCTCAAAGTCACTAATTATCTGAGAGATGCAAATC
>NW_006289214.1:2051082-2059685 GCF_000327345.1 Myotis davidii
GAAGAAAAGAAGGGACTCTTGCCATTTGAAAGAGCATGGATGGAACTGGAGAGCATTATGCTAAGCAAAATAAGCCAGTTGGAGAAAGATAAATATCACAAGATCTCACTCATTTGTTGAATATCATGAACATAAACTGATGAACCAAAATAGAGCCAGAAAAAACAGGGTTATAAGATTGCTCAAGGATTTTAATGAAACCGCAAGGAACTTAGTGAGACTTTCAAGAATCTTAGTGAGAATTTCAAAGGCATGAAAAAGGACCAGTCATAAATTAACCACACACTAACTGAAATAAAGAACAATTTACAGGGATTCAGCAGTAGAGTAGAGGATGCTGATAATCAAATCAACGTTTGGAAGATGAGGAAGCAAAAAAACACCCAATCAGAAGAGCAAAAAGAAAAAAGAATCCAAAAATATAAAGATAGCATAAGGAGACTCTGGTACAACTTCAAACGTACCAACATTCACATTAGGGGGAATGCCAGAAGAAAATGAGAGAGAGCACGATATTGAAAACCTATTTGAAGAAATAATGATGACTTGTATGCAGGCATATAAGCATAAGCGATGGATGCGGACAACAGGGGGTGAGTGTGTGGGTGAGGGCAGAATTGGTGGGATTGTTACAGAAAAACCGGACCAGAACCAAACAGCGCTCTGAGAGTTGGAGTTACACTTTATTCACCTCGGCGGGCTCAGGGAAATGAATCCAAAATCTAAGCACAACTACAAGCAGAACTTCCCTTTTCATAGAAGAGCCAGCCCTTTGTGTGCTTGCTGGCGGCGGCCTTGAAAACTATACAGTTCTATCCAATTAAAACATGCACCTGGCATGGCATTGGGTGTATCTAGTCTCTGGCCTACAAGGTCAGATAGCTAAGTTTATCTCCCCTACTATTCAAGCAGGCTAGAAAGCAAAGTTACTTTTTCAGTATAAGAGGCCATCCAAAGAATAGCAAAGAATTCCAAACAGTAGTTTTACAGAATAGGGGTTTTCCTTCACAGGATGAGGGGACATTGGGGGGGATAAGGACACATTAGTAATATCTTAATCAATAAAGGGGAAAAATTTAAAGAAAGAAATAATGACAGGAAACTTCTCCCACCTGGTGAAAGAAATAGACTTACAAGTCCACAAAGTACACAGAGTTCCAAACAAGAGGAACCCAAAGAAGCCCACAACAAAACACATATTTACATTCTAAGGGTTAAAAACAAAGAGAATGTTACAACAGCAAGAGAAAAGCAGTTATTTACCTACAAAGGAGCACTCATATGACTGTCAGGTGATTTTTCAACAGAAAAATTTTGCAGGCCAGAAGGGTGTGTCAAGAAATATTCAAAGTGATGAGTAGTAAGGACCTACAACCAAGATCGCTTTACCCAAGAAAACTATCATTTAGAATTAAAGGTCAGATAACGAGCTTCACAGACAAGAAAAGCTAAAAAAGTTAATCACCACCAAACCATTATTACATGAAATATTGAAGGTTATTCTTTAAGAAGAAGAAACAAAATAAAAAATATGAACAATAGTAATAAATACATATCTATCAACAATTGAATCTAAAAATCAAAAGAAATGAACAAGGAATCTAATAAACATGAATAAATTGATGAATAAAATAGAACCAGAAATCTGGAAATCTGGAATAGACTGATGAATCTCAGAGGGCAGGTGGGGAGGGCCTGAGAAGAGATTAACCTAAGATTTTATATGCATATTAGAGGCCCGGTGCACACTCGGGAGAAGGAGGTGTCCCTCAGACCAGCCTGTGCCCTCTTGCAGTCTGGGACCCCTCGGGAGAGAACAACCTGCTGGCTTAGGCCTGCTCCCGGGTGGCAGAGGGCAGGCCCAATCCCTAGGTGCAGCCCCTGGTCAGGTTCAGAGCAGGGCCGATTGGGGAGTTGGGGTGCCTTCCCCTGTCATGCACAGAACAGGGCAGATTGGGAGGTTGCGATGCCACCCTCAGTCACGCTCAGGGTAGGGCCAATTGGGGGGTTGGGGCACTGCCCCCTGTCACACTCAAGGCAGGGTCGATGGGGAGGTTGCGGTGCCACCCCCTGTCACGCACAGAGCAGGGCCCATTAGGGAGGTTGGGGCTCTGTACCCTGTCATGCACAGAGCAGGGCCGATCAGGGGGTTGAGGAGCTCCTCCCTGTCACTCACAGAGTAGGGCCAATAGGGGAGTTGGGGCACCGCACCCTGTCACACTCAGGGCAGGGCCGATGGGGAGGTTATGGCTCTCCCCTGTCACACACAGAGCAGGGCCCCTGGGGGGCGAGGGGGTTGGGGCCCCGCACCCTGTCACACACAGAGCTGCAGGGCGAACAGCGGGTTTGGGCGCTGTCCCCTGTCACGCTGATCCCGGTGCCGGGAGGCATATTACCCTTTTACTATATAGGATAGAGGCCTGGTGCATGGGTGGGGCTGGCTGATTTGCCTTGAAGGGTTTCCTGGATCAGGATGGGGGCCCCCACTGGGGTGCCTGGCCAGTCTGGGTGAGGGGATGATGGCTGTTTGCAACTGGTCACACATCATTCAGGGTGGGGGTTCCCCACTGGGGTCCTGGCCAGTCTGGCTGAGGGGCTGAGGGCTGTTTTCAGGCTGGGACTGAAGCTCCCAACTGCTCCGTTTTTTCTTTCTTTTCTTTTTTTTTATTCTGGGCCAGCTTTAGCTCTGAGGCCTCGGCTGCTGAAAACAGGTTTCTGGCCTTTGTTTACCGTCTGTATTTGATACAATGTTGCAGTCCGGCTGGAACTCCACTGAATAAAGCAGGTTTCTGAGTTTTTTTTTAGCTTCTTTATTCACAACATAGTTGCTGAGAGTTGCAGCTGAGAGGCCGTTAAGTCAGGCGGCGAACGTTGGAGTCCTCTGTCACTGAAGCAAGCAAGCCTCCCTGTTCGCATCAGCTGCCTGGCTGCCAGCCACCATCTTGGCTGCCAGTTAATTTGCATATCTCGGCCCTACTCTGTGAGTGACAGGGGCATTAGCCAATGGGAAGGGTAGCGGAGTGACACTAATTACATGTTTCTCTTTTATTAGTGTAGATATCCATTATCTATGGACACAGACAATAGTGTGGTGAACGCATTGGGTGGGATGAGAACTGGGTGGAGGGGATGATTGGGGGAAAGGGGAAATATCTGTAATACTTTCCACAATATATATTTAAAAGAAAAAATATATATTGGGGAAATGTTATATCAGAATTTTAAAATTTCTGAATTTTGCTTCTCTTTCTCTTCAGTCTTCCAGTACAACTCGTATCTTTTGTTTTTGTGTGTTTTTTCTTTCTTTTTCTTTTTCAAGGCCATTCTGTATTGGAATGGTCATGCCCTTTTGTTCAGAAGCAATATTTTTAGACTCTGCTTCCATTCTTATCCAAAGGTCACCTTAATATGAAATTTTAATAAAGTATTTTGCTGCTTGACTTTGTGTCTTTCACCAAAGTTTTCCATTAGTTATTATAAGGCACCACCTCACTATTTTTGTGATTTTATGTCTTCACCCTCACTCTGTCTGAATAACCTGTATTCCCTGGCTGCTAGCCTCACTATTCAGTCCTAGCCTTCTGTACACTACCTGTTTTTGATAGAGGGACTTATCATCTGATAGAGCACCTAAATTAATTTGAAAAATAATCATATTATTTTAAATATTAGAACACCTATACTTATGTGAATATAGGGTTACGTTTTTCTTAAGTTTCCTTTTCAAGGCCTTTTCAAAGTGACTCAGGTGACTCAGCTGTGAATCCAGCCAGCAGAACTGATAAACATGGTCAGACCGACCCACCAGGAGTCAAAACATCATCTCACCGAGTGATGACTAAGGACAATAGCTGATGTCTGCGGACCTCCAGAGTGGCATGTAGCTGCATTCCATTCCCAGCCTCACCTTAGCCCATTCCTCTTTATAATATTGTCCCTTACACCTTGTTGTAAGACAGGATCTGAATGCTTGTAAGTGCCTTATCTTCTTGGTTGGCTAGCCTTTTCAATAAATGCCTTATATGATTCAATCCTGCCTTCATTTTTAGACACAGCAACAGGCAGCCCAAGCCAACCCTGGGGTTTCCCAGTAACAATAAACATGTAAGTTTTTTTAAAAAGTCACAGAAGTAGAAGTGGGCTATGGAAGAAGTGAGCCAGCTGGGCTGAGTGGGCTCAAGAAACAGTTTACAGAAGTAAAAGGAGACCTTGGAGCTTAGGAGAAAGAAAGGTAAAAAACAATTAACCTGGAGGAAGGAGAGGGGGGAAAGCTAGAGTGTGCTTCAGAGAGAGGAAGCAACCCTGGGGAAACAAGAGGGTGCGGAAAGGCACAGGTGTGTTTAGGAGAAAGAATGCCCTCTGTCCTGAGGGTTGTGTGTGTGTGTGTGTGTGTGTGTGTGTGTGTGTGTGTGTGTTACCTGCTCTCTAACTGTAGGGATCTTATGGGAGGTCACAGGGGAAGATCTCAAAAGAATGTTCATCAGCTTCCCAGATGTGTCCTTTCAGGGTCTCCACTGATTGGCCAGTGCCGGGCAGAGGGTATTAGTCATAGCAACTGTTCCTGATGTCAACAAGGGCATCATCCCATCTGGCCTTACTGCTAACCAGGGCCTGGAGCTGAAACACCATTGAGGATTAGATATTATATCTATTTTGACCAAACTTCTGTCTCTATGGTCAACAGACCCAGGGCTTGCCCCTAACATTATTTGATGTGGATCAAAACCTCATTACCTTAAGGAACTAATGCTGAAGGGAGTGGTTGTGCAAGGGTTTGTATGGGAGTCATGTGAGGCTGTTCTCTGGCTCCCTCATTTCTCCTCTTAGGGTATCTACTGCCTGATTAGTGAAGCTGAGGGAGAAAAGGTCAGGGGAAGTTCCAGATCCCTTTACTGGTGATATGAGAGATCAGGGGGCTAAATCACATGACCATGGATACTCTAGGGTAGGGATGAGGTCCTTGTTTTCCCAGTTTTCCCTGTTGCTAAGCATCCAGAACTTTCCGTCCAGGTGACATTCCATACCCAGCCAATAGTTCCTCCTCTGCTTATGTCTATCTAACTAGCTACTACAATTTAACTTTATAAGTTGGATAGTCTTAATTTATTAAGTTTGCCTACATGTTAGCAGACTTTTAATGCCAGGTTCTTAGGTCTCAATGTCATAGAAATGAGCACTGAATTCTGTCCAATAACAGATAGAGTTTATTGAAAAGAGTTTGTGCACAATGGAGTCCACTAGAAAAGAGAAGCTGAGTTCCTGGGAGGGTTCCTGTGGGCTGATATCAGGCCCTTGGGGTAAGTGTAGGGCTTGGGAATGAGGATGAGGTCAGTTGTCTCATGATCATTACCTGATGGTCGTTGGTCCCAGGGTAGTTACAAGATGTTTTCCACAGTGGATCACTCAAAGGGCCTGTAAAAGAATGCATGTGCAAATATTCTAGTTAACCTTCAATTGAGAAAGCAATTTTGCAGAGCATGATGCTAAGAAAAGTGTCATCATCATATCTTTCCTTTAAGAATGTGGTTAGGTTTGGTCAAAAATGAGTTCAGATGTCTCTACCCTACGTTGTCTCATACACATTTGCTATTTATTGTTGGCACTGTTACCAGAGAATTGATATTCTCTGTGGGTTGTGGGAGTGGTATTCTTGGGGGAACACTCCCGTGGGAGAATGGGATGCGGTAAGACACTTCATTTGCACGGAGTTACATTCCTCTGATTACAAAGTGCCAGGCCCATCAATCCCGTCTTGGGGAAGGGGCAGCTGTGGATTCAACAAAGCCAGAAGCTGGGCCAGTGTCCAGATTTTCCTTTCCATGTTGCAATCGGGTCCTGTACAGCATCAGGCTAATTAGTGACCATTAGTCCATTGTGTGGGTTGCACATGGCTGTGGGCCAAATGGCCCAATGTAAGAAAGAGAAGGCGAACCCTGCAATGGGAGAGCCAGGACTGCAGGCAAGTAGCAAAAGAGAGCCAAGAGCGCATGCTCCTTTGTCCAGGAGCTTAAGTATTTATGTTTCACAGTGTTGCAGTGGCCATGCCTGACTTGTTTCCAGGTGTGCCTGACAGACAGGCACCTTTCCAATCATTGAGACCTTACTGGGCATGTGGGGATGCATCTACTGTCCAGTCCTTTCCCCCAGCAATCTGTGGGGAACAGACTTGGAGAATGTTAAACTGTAGCTTCCTAGCAAATGCTTATATCACCTAGTCTTCCCTTTCCTCCTTTCTTGTTAAATAATAATCAGATTATTACAACAATATCATTACCTGTTTAAAATTTTCACCTAATATCTAATAGATCTTTACATCTAATATGGGTTTGAGTTCATTTAAAGTGCCTTAAAGATAATCATTTTCAGAATACCAGGTGATACAAGAATAAAAATTCACCAAATATAATTTATATATAAGAAAATGCTCCTCACAGTAGTAATAGTATTTTCTAAAAGCAATTTCTGTTGTTTCGGCCTTTGCCAAGCTGACAAGATTTCAGGCATACAAATTACAGGCTGCTTAGTTTAGCCAAATCAACTTGAAAAGTTCTGCCCATAAAAATCTCTCACTTCTCCAGCTCTCAAGCAGATTTAAATGAAGAAAATCTGGTACTTAATGTTCTCCTGGTTAGGTTGCTTAGCGACCACTCCACCCTGCAGCTCACACTGTGGGTTAGGTGTAAATTAACTATTGCAATGCTTGCAGGATTACAAGTAAATACACAAACACAGGTAATAAAATAACATCTTTGCAAAAAACATTTGTCATCTCAAAATGTTTGTCAGACTAAACTCCTTTATGATATCATACGTTTGCCTAACTAGTTTTTAAAAAGACCTACCTTCACTAATTAAAAGAGTTTAGCTTAAGATATCTGACATCTATAAGGTGATTTTTAGAGGCATTGATAAGCATATTAAATAAGTAAATATTTTAATTTATAATTTTTTGAAGAGAGATGACTTGGAAGTGAATAGAGTATAGCTGTTTACCTTGCATTAAGATTACAACTTAGCCAAAACCGGTTTGGCTCAGTGGATAGAGCGTCGGCCTGCGGGCTGGAGGGTCCCAGGTTCGATTCCAGTCAAGGGCGTGTGCCTTGGTTTCGGGCACATCCCCAGTGGGAGATGTGCAGGAGGCAGCTGATCCGTGTTTCTTTCTCATCGATGTTTCTGACTCTCTATCTCTCTCCCTTCCTCTCTGTAAAAAATCAATAAAATATATTTTTAAAAAAAGATTACAACTTAATAAAATATTTTCAAATTAATGTAAAATATTTTATAATATGTAATCTCCTATAACATATTTTCTTTTATAGTATGCATCCTTTATTTTGTCAGATCTTGGGTTCCATGTATATTACTAACAAGAATTGTGATCACTAAAAAAATAACATGGTAATTTCTTGTCAAATGGCCTACTTCAATTCTGAGCCAAATCCTTATTTGATTGGTGTTCTATTCTAGATCATTATGCTTGTAATTTCCAACTTGGGCCTGTCACAAAAATTCTCATCAATGGCTTTTTCAAAAATAAATAAAGTGTATTCTTACCTGTTTTCAACATGCCTGTAAATAATAACCCAGGTATGGTGAGAAAACATCTAAGCCTTGTTTACATATTGTCAGCATATAAATATTTATCTACAGAAAGGCTCTTCTGTAGATGTTTATTTGTAAAATGTATAATTTGAAGAGACATATATTTTCTATTCTAATATATGTAAAACTAAATTAAATTATGAAATGTTATAGATTTAACTTATGCCTTACCCTCAAGTGTTTAGATTTTTAAAAAATATATATTTTATTGATTTTTTACAGAGAGGAAGGGAGAGGGATAGAGAGCCAGAAAAATTGATGAGAGAGAAATATCGATCAGCTGCCTCCTGCACACCCCCCACTGGGAATGTGCCAGCAACCGAGGTACATGCCCCGACTGGAACCAAACCTGGGACCCTTCAGTCTGCAGGCCGACGCTACATCCACTGAGTCAAACTAGCCAGGGCAAGTTTTTATGTGCCTTAAGTCTTTTTTTTTTTAATTCTTTTTTTTAAATATATTTTATTGATTTTTTACAGAGAGGAAGGGAGAGAGATAGAGAGCCAGAAACATCCCATTTGTTAAAAAATACATTTTATTTATTTTTTACAGAGAGGAAGGAAGAGGGATAGAGATTTAGAAACATCCATGAGAGAGAATCATTGATCGGCTGCCTCCTGCAAACCCCCTACTGGGGATGTGCCCGCAACCTAGGTACATGCCCTTGACCGGAATCGAACCTGGGATCCTTCAGTCTGCAGGCTGACGCTCTATCCACTGAGCCAAACCGGTTAGAGCTGTGCCTTAAGTCTTATAGAGGACTTTGATTAAGTGGAGATAGTAATATAGTTAATACTTATTGAGATGTATTATTGAAATTAATTAACAATAGGAGTATCAATATTTATTTATTTATTTATTTATTTTAATATATTTTATTGAGTTTTTACAGAGAGGAAGTGAGAGAGATAGAGAGTTAGAAACATCGATGAGAGAGAAACATCGATCAGCTGCCTCCTGCACATCTCCTACTGGGGATGTGCCCGCAACCAAGGTACATG
>NW_006289214.1:2060034-2068956 GCF_000327345.1 Myotis davidii
ATATTTTGTGTACTCATGGTGGTGCAAATGACAAGGGTTAGCTTAATTAGGAAGGTTTAGGGAATAAAAGGGGTCCATGGGAGAGGAATGCATAGATGGGGATTGAAGATGCCAAAATGCTTATCGTACTCATACAGAGGATAGAGAAATACCATAAGAGGTAGAGGGTCCAGAGGAAACATCTTGGCCTGAACAATTAAAGCAGCCCTGACCTATGGAGTAATAAAACATCTAGAACAGTGGTTCTCACCCTTCCTAATGCCATGGCGCTTTAATAAAGTTCCCCATGTTGTGGTGACCCCCAACCATAAAATTATTTTCATTGCTCCTTCATAACTGTAATTTTGCTGCTGTTATGAATTGTAATGTAAATATCTGATATGCCGGATGTATTTTCATTGTTATAAGATGAATATAAATAAAGCATAGTGATTAATCACAAAAAGAATATGTAATTATATATGTGTTTCCTGATGGTATTAGGCAACCCCTGTGAAAGGGTCGTTCGACCCCCAAACGGGTCGCGACCCACAGGTTGAGAACCACTGATCTAGAACAACTGAAAGAAAGCCATAGGGAGGTCTAAAAAACTCCAACCAGGACAAATAAGATAACCAAAGAGAGGAGAAGCATGGATGTGGGGGTCTTGAGAACTGATTACAGGGCTAAGGTCCCACGGTGGGAAAGGCACAATAAGAGAAGAGGTCTCCAGGATATATAATGCCTCAAGACAAAGAAGGCAGTGGACACCCTTCCTAGATGATCCTTCTGTGCCAGAAGGGACAGTCTTAGGCTTCGGGATTTAAAAGTAGGGTTTTAGAGGTAGTACTTGCTTGCAAGAATTTTCTTCTGCTTGCAATAAAGTTTCTGCACTTTTCACTTACCACCTTTTGTCCGTGGCTTCATTCTTTGAATCCATCTGGACAAGAACCTGGGAAAGAAATCACCCTTGCGTCCTGCTCAGTAAAGCAACTGGAATCACAAGGAATAAATTCTTGAAGTGGTAAATAAATAAAATATTTTTTCATCGATCAGCTGCCTCCTGCACATCCCCCACTGGGGAAGTGCACGCAACCCAGGTACATGCCCTTGACCGGAATCGAACCTGGGACCTTTCAGTCCGCAGGCCGACGCTCTATCCACTGAGCCAAACCGGTTTCGGCTAAATAAAATATTTTTATATTTATTATATATTTCTCAGCGATTGTTCATTTTAATAAAGGAGACACAAAATGGATCACAGAATTTCCTAAGTAGAAATTCAGTGCCTCCTTGTCTTTAAATCCTCTTATTGTTGTTGACCTCATGGTCCCTTGTTCTGCTGAGCGTGCCCAAGGCAGTTCCTCCTGTCAGTGCCTGAAAAGGAGCATTGATTCTCTTCTAACTATTCAGTACAGCACAGACCGGCAGATGAAAGGTGGTGCTAATGGCAGGATCCGGAGTAAAGAACACATTTTTCAGAGGCATGGGGAGGCATATACGATTCAGAAACAAAATTATTGCCTGCACTAAAGAACACACACCAAGAGAAATTTATTGAAGAGTGTAAAAATAGATATAAAAAGCAGAGCTGCCAATGACAGGAAGATAAAGGAAAGAAAACGAGGTGTTCCTTGAATAAACAAGTAACATTTGGGTAAAGAGGGAGGAGGTGGAGGTGAGATGACAGATGGAGCTGGCTTACAAAAGTGCAAGATTATACCAAAGAACTTCAACTTAACATTCAACAAAGGGCTAGAAGTTTCCCTTGCACAGACTGGAATACCTTTTCCTGTAGTAGAAAATGAAATATTAAAAGGCTTTATTATTGCACTGGAGCAGATAATTAGGCAATTAAAACTATTTAAATATGATAGAATATCAGAACTTATAAAGCATGCCTGCCAAGTTTTAACTTTTCAAGCTAAGACTTGGCTTTGGAAATGTTACCCTTGCTTTTAAAAAATTGTTAGTGCTTTGTTGCTGACTAAGTCTGCATTCCATTATTGGGAATGAGGAATACTGAAGGAAAAAAATAGAATGTATTCACGGAAGAAAATAATAAAATTGTAAAAGATGCATATGTTGAAAGTAAAGAAGCAAGGCTGGGCAATGGCACAAATAACTTGTGAATTAAAAACAATCTTATTAGCCGAAAACAGTTCTTTTTGAGAGAAAAGCTAATATTAAAAATATTTTATAGTGCATAAATATACAACACACAAGCACTCAAATAGCAAACTAATAAAATTGTGCTACATTTTTATGAATGCAAATGTCTAACACCCAAAGAATATTTTAGCACTGATGAAGTAAGAATTGAATTTAAGATTGCTAGCAAAATTTCCAGCAGATATGGTTTTTTGAAATCTTTAGGTAATATGTAATTAAGCATTGTTAAGAATATTCTAATATTTCACTAGAAAGGGACAGGGTAATTAGAATTTGACTTCTAACTAGGACAAATATAATTATTGTGGGCAATTGTTTTTGTTATCCTACTACAAAAATACAATTTTCTGTGGTTGTTTGACTATTACTATAGCAACCTCAGGGCCTGGCTTATACTATAAAAATGAACTTGAATATTTAAGTACAAAAGAGTCCCAAGAGTCTAATAAATTCTTGATTACTTTATTTAACCACTAATAAGTCTCACTGAAAATGTGAATGACATTGAGATTTTATATAAGAATTGGATCACATTTCAAGAAAATACTGTAATGATTTGAATTTTCCAGCCATATATTAACATACAGTGAATAGCCTTATGTGTTAAACTAATTTATTTTCAATTTTATTAAGTTTGGTTTGTTACTTTTTGAGTAAAATTGGGGCTTTAGTGTATGTGTCCAGAGAAATCATGCCTTTTTATTTAACTTTTACTAGATCGCCATGGCCAAAAATTAGAAATGGAAATTCCCCAATAACCAAAAATAAAATGGGTATCCAAAAGGTGAGCAGGAGTTAAATTCACATGGCCCTCGGAGGGACAAGGAGTAGATGTAGATATCAGGGATAGGATTTAATACCCATCCACACAAGACCCATAGTTAAACCTGATCTAAATAAAGCCAGAAGCCAGAAAGATGCTGCACTGTCTACAAATAAGGACTATAACGTATCTGCCTGCTATCTTGGAACCTCAGCTGAAGACAGCTACATAGGCTAAAATAAAGGAGAATCAATGACTAAAAGATTGAAAATCTAAACTTTACTCAATGTCAGCTTTAGCAGAAAGAAGATGGAAATAAAATTTAGGACTGACGGCACCAGAGATCACACTGATATTTAAACCTCTAGTAAATCAACAATTGTAAGCACTGTTTTGGAATGTACCAAAAAAGGTAATTAGTAAATCAACAATTGTAAGTGAAAGAATAAAAAGTGCTACAAGCCGCACAAACCGAGCCGCCTGTTTTATCTCAACTCCCCAGGCTCCCCCTCCCCAGGCTTCCCCCCCGCCCCCGCTAGAGACGCCAGGGGACGGGGAACAAAGGGAGTGCAGGCCTTGAGGCTGCCCTCAGAGATAGCCCCGGTCCCAAGGAGCAGGCTGAGTAAACCGAGCGCCAATCAACCGTTAAGATAAACAGGTTGTAAAAACACCAGGCAGGAGAAAGAAGTGAATTAAGCTCCTTTTGAATTTTTTTGTTTTTGTCCCCCTATTACCCTCCTGCATGCAGCCCCTCCCTGATGTGTGATTTTTGCCTATAAATATCTGAAAGACTTTTTGCCCGGGGCCCAACTCCGCTCCTGCGTGAGTTTTGAGTTGAGCCCCAGCGCGCTGGAATAAAGCCTCTTGCTGTTTGCATCAAGTGACGTCTCCTGCGGTTGATTGGGGTCGCCGTCAGTCTGCAGGACAGAGTGAGGGTCCCATTTCGGGGGTCTCACATAAGCACTGTTTTGGAATGTACCAAAAAAGGTAACAATGGAAACACCTTAGAAATACAAAATGGAATATGATTACTGTTGAAGATGAACCCACAAAGAATAACTATAGAATATATGGGAGTAGTACTACATGATATGCTGCCTATAGACTCAAGCTAGGAAAGCACACAACAGATTTTTTTGTTGTTGTTGACAATATTACAATGTCCCCCATCTTTCCCCTTTTTGCCCCCTCCACCAAGCCCCAGCAGTGATCCACCCTCCTCGCCTTCATAATGATACGGAATTTATGGACTGGAACCCGGATTCTTTGTTTGCTGGAGTTGAAGAATGAATGCACGGACAGAAGGTGGTATAGCAAAGGTGGAAATTTATTAAAGAACAAGTACAGACTCCCACTTGGGGAGAGCGAAAGAGTCCCACAGAATGGACTCCCATATGGGGAGGGGGAAAGGGTCCCACTAAGTTCCTTTTCCCTATGGATTATAAAGGCTGCAGATCTTGGTGCCTTGATATCCCTTCTGATTGGTCACTATTCCCTTAGACTGGTTACTATAGTAATGTCTGGCCTCAAAGGTTGAATCTTACATGAGACATGTGAAGTTCCCCCCCACCTCCACCCCACCTCCTTCTTCATTTTTTCCTATTCCCTTTGGGCTTTCTTCTTCTCCTTCTGGATGAAGGCCTTCCTTCTCTTTATTTTGTAAATATAGATCTCTTGCTATTCCCAGCTCCTCATTCTATGGATATATACCTGTTGCAGCTTTCCAGCTCCCCTATTCTAGGGAAATATACCTCCTACTGCCTTGCAGCCCTGTTCTTCCTCCATGGTCCTCTTAATTTCTAAAATTTCCTAAGACCTGTCTTTGTCACTGCCCCTCCCCGTCCCCATAATTCCTGTTTCAATAACATTGTCTTCTGCATTCATGGGCTATGGCATATATGCATATATGTTATTTGATTCACCTCTTCCAGTCAACTCCCACCACCCTTCCCTCTGAGACCTGTCAGTCTGTTCCATGTATCCATGTCTCTGGATCTATTTTATTCATCAATTTACTGTGTTCATTAGATTCTACATATAAGTGAGATCATATTATTTTATCTTTCTCTGACTGGCTTATTTCACTTAGCATCATCATCTCCCAGGTCTTCCATGCTGTTTCAAAGGGTAAGGTGATCCTTCTTTTTAAAGCTGCATAGTATTCCATTGTGTAAATGAACCAACACTGTTTTATCCACTCATCTGCTCATGGGAACTTGGGCTTTTTCCAGATCTTAGCTATTGTAAATAATGCTGCTATGAACATAGTGGTGTATATATTTCTGATTGGTGTTTCGGGATTCTGAGGACATATTCCCAGAAATGGGATCTCTGGATCAAACAGCAATTGCATTTAAATTTTTATTTAAATTTTGGTTAATCCTCGCCCAAGAATATTTTTTCCATTGATTTTCAGAGACTGGAGGGTGGCGAGGAAAGTTAAAGAGAGAAGCATCAATATAAGAGACACATCAACTGGTTGCCTCTCACAGGCTCCCTGAACAGATATTGAGCCTGCAACCGAGGTACCTGCCCTTGACTAGGAATTGAACCCAAGACCAGCAGTCCACATGCTGACACTTCAACCACTGAGCCAAACCAGCCAGGGCCAATTTTTAATTTTTTGAGGAAACTCCATACTGTTTTCCAGAGTGACTGCACCAGTCTGCATTCCCACCAGCAGGGCATGAGGGTTCCCTTTTCTCCACTTGTTGTTTGTTGATTTTTTGATGGAGGCATTCTGACAGGTGTGAGGTGATACCTTGCTGTAGTTTTAAAAGAAAGCCAAGCAAGATTAAAAGAACTGTAAAAATCTGTACTAAGAATTGTGTTTTTTAACTCTTATTAGAATTTTTGTTAGAGTGTTTGAAATTAACAGACACGGGTCCCATGATCTGAGGTTTTGATTTAATCTAAGCATTTAAGTTGATGATATTGCTAATGATTTGTAATGTTCAAAGAGCTTTGGGATAGAATAGTTCCTATGAAGCATGTATAAAACATTGAAAAAATAAAAAAATAGATTTATTTTAATTTTAAAAATCAATATATTGTTAAAGCATAAATTAGCCCAGAAGTTCACACCATTGGTGTTAGTAAGATACAATTTCCTATGAGATATAAATGATTATACATTTTAATTTTAGAATGCTTTTACAATTATAGAAATGTTTACACTTGAAATCATGTTAGAATTTTTTCTGTGTCTCCCTCCATAAAATTTCTGAATTCATATTTCATATTTTTAGCCATTTGATTTGGTACTCAGTCCCTATACTGCATGGCCCCTACAATACATATTGGTCACACTGCATGGTCCTGTCCCCATCTTACAGTTACATATTTCAGTTTGATAATTACTTGTTATTTGTCAGTGACATCCCCATTTTTGTGAGCATATAAAAATGTTATTTAAATCTGTACATTTTTATAATCTATAATTATTTTTTGTTAATACAAATCCGAAGATATTTTTTTCACATTGATTTTTTTATATAGAATGCAAGGGAGAGAGGGAGGGGGAGGGGGAGAGACAGAGAGAGAGAGAGAGAGAGAGAGAGAGAGAGAGAGAGAGAGAGAGAGAGAGAGAGAATGATTGGTTATCCCCTGCATGCAGCCTAACTGGGGTCAGAGATTTAACCTGTGATCCAAGTGCATGTCCTTGACTAAGAATCAAACCTAAGACCCTTTGGTGCATGGGCCAACATGCTAACCACTGAAAAACACTGGCCAGGGCTATAATCTATAATTCTTATTGAATTTTTATAGCAATTATTACTGTTCCCATGATCTGATCTTAACTCTTTCTAAATAGAACAAGTTTGATTGTATTCATTTCTTGAATTTTTTTTGACCTCTCTCTCTTTTATTATTACTGTGTTTTGATATCTAAAAATTAGCCACAGTTTGATTTACTGATGAAATTTAATAATAAAATGAATTTTCTAAAAGCTAACTATATTGATATATAAAGTAAGCCTCTTGAAATTCTTTTTGAAAACTTTATTATATATAAATATATGATTGCTTTTTATGATTTTATAGAAAATACTTTTTAACTAAATATTTCAATATTTCCTACTTTTTAAAAAACATGCTAGGTTTTTCAATGTTTTTCATTATAATTTTAAAAACATTATCTTAAAAAATTGATTTTTGAAGCCAAAATCATTCTACTTAAGTATTTTATATTTGAAACAAGTTAAGGTTTGGCTGGTGTTTTCTTTCAGACTATGAAGCCCTCTGCCAGGTAGGACCCCCTTCTCCACCTGCCCTATATTTTATTAGTGACTGTGCTTGGTTAATAAAAATGGCTATAAACCTAGGAGATATTATTGAAAGAATATAAATTTTTCTGCTAAATATTAAAAGCAAAAAAATAGAATGAACAGAGTTGTCTATTACTAAAATTTGTCCTACAAATAATAATATTTTGTATGAATTCCATGATGAAATGGGAAATGCTAAAATTGAAATATCTATAGAGATGCTTAGTGAATTAAAAGCAGAGCAAGAGAATGTCTCATAATCAAGGATAAAAATCTTACAGAATGAGGAGAACTAAGACGGTAGCATAGATAAGCACCAGTATTTACCACTTCCTACAACCACTTAGAAATTACAACTAAAATACAGAACAACCATACTTCAGAACCACTGGAAATCTGGCTGAATAGAAGTGCTACAGCTAGAGAAATAAAGAAGAAAGCACATGGAGACTAGTAGGAGGGGTGGAGGCAAAGGCTGATCCAACACCAATGTGTGGTGTTTTTTAATTGGGAGAAATATGGAGGCTTTGGTGGCTGCACGTAAGCAGTAAGAGGTCCCAGACCCACACCAGACCCACATTTGAGGATTCCAGAGCTGGAAAGAGAATTCCCCACAACTACAGGCTGTAAAAACCAGCAGGGATGTGGCTAAGTAACAAGGAGGCTGCTGGAATCCCAGGTTTTTCCTCTTAAAGGGCCCCATGCCCAAACTTACATGGTCCGGCTTCTTCGGAGCTCCAGTACCAGCGGGGAGGAAGCGGGGCATGGAGGAGGGACCCAGATACATACTGGGAGGAACTGGATTGTCTGGCATCAGGGCAAGAACTTGGGGGTCACTTTCTCCCAGACAGGGATACTCAAAGGGGTCATTGTTCCTGTGTGGAGACTTCCCCTGTCTCAGGGCCGACTGGTAGCCATACCTGAGTCTCCATCAGTCTGGAGCACATTGTTTACACTGCCCTGGGGATTCCCTGAGGTCCTGTTCCATTCAATTGGCAGCTCTACCCAAGTTGTTTGTAGAGGCTTTTAGATATAAATGGCCTCTCCTGACTCAGGCTTCACACTTTCCTAAAATCTCTCAAACAAGCAGCAACTGGTGACAGCATGTACCATACTTATCATAAAAAGGCCCAAGACCCAGAACTAGCACCAGCCTGCCTTACTTCACAGCTAGGCCTCACCAAATATCATCTATTTGTAGACCTCTCTGTAGCTCCCACCAGGTGTTCCCAGGTAGTGACTGACTTTGCACCTCCATGGAGGCCCTATAGCCAGTACACCCGGTGGACAGCTTCAGACCAAAGCTGATTACAACTCTATACATCCACAAGCAACACACTCAAGAGGCAGACTCAGTGAGCATGAAAGCTCCACTGAAGCAAGTCCTGCTCCATAGAGGTGTTTCCTGAATAGCAGCTCTTCCACTGAAGTCAGTTGCATCTGGTCCTCGCAGTCAATTGGCCTGGAGGTTAACTCTTCCCAATGACACTAGCAGCAATTAAAGCTCAACTACAAGACTGCACATAGCCCACCTAAGGGCGTAACTATAGAGCCGAGCTCAGGTGACTGGAGAGGCTGAGCCACTAGGCTATATACGACATCTACTATACAAAGCCAGTCTACCAATTCCAGAAGACATAGAAGCTTTACCTAATAAATAGAAACAAATACATAGAAACAGTCAAAATGGGGAAACAAAGAAATATGTCAGAGATGAAAGAAATGGAAGCAAGCAAATGA
>NW_006289214.1:2069104-2077511 GCF_000327345.1 Myotis davidii
AGACTATACTATACTACACTATACTATACTATACTATACGTAACATACTTATCTAATGTACTAATATATCAATACTAATACAGTATGTCCCAAAAAATGTATACACACTTAACACCTGATAGCTCAATTGAGGTTTCTTTCTCTTCAGATTTAACCCATTAGAATTAATAATTATTCAAAGTGTGTATACATTTTTGGGGGGACATTATATATCTACCTGTCTAATATAAAATATAGGGTCACCATTCTGAAAGACATTAGATAAAATAAACATGCATTTATTAAGTTAATGGAGACATAGTTTTATTTTATTCAAGTAACCTAAATGCAGAAACTTCAACTGTAATTGGGCTTGTTGCCTAATGTGGGTAAAGTCTATGCAAACATAATAGCTTGTAGAAAAGCAATAAACAGTTGGAAGTGACCTTAGAGGTTATTTAATCTAGCTTCTGTCTCAGTGCTGAAATACTCCCCATAAAATCCTGAACTTGAAGCCAATTACCTTCTTTCATGGGAGCAGACAGAGGGGGGTGACTGACTGCCTAAAGGCACCAGGGAAGAGTCCAAAAGAAGTGATAATTAGCCTGAGTTGAAACATGGACAAGAATGGCAAATTTCCTTAAGGCTAAAGTTTAGTGTGTGGGAAAGAGAAAAGTGGGAGGTTAGCACAAGAAGCTGGACTAGCCAATTTATGAAGTGTTTTTGTACTATCCAGAGGATCCTACCTAGTTTCTTAAGTGATAGGGAGTTTTGGGAATGCTTTATTTCTACGAGTACAGAGTTAATGCACCTATTATTAACATATATATATTTTAGGAAGCTCACACTTGTAAATGAATGGAGTTGCTTTGAAGATCAGAATACAGGAAGCTCGATCAATGGGGGGATTTTATTTGTTAGTTTACTATTAATTTGCAGTTTTCCATTTGTTTTTTTTTAATTTATCTTTATTGTTGAAAGTATTACAGATGCCTCCCCCTTTTTCCCATCTCCATCCATCAAGTCCCCACTCTCCCCAAGCCTTCACGATACTATGTCCATGGGCTATGCATATCTATACTAATAAAAGGGTAATATGCTAATCAGATTGGGTCAATCGGACATCTTCTGACATCCAACTTCCTTCTGGACAAAGCCACAGCAGCGGGGGCTGAGGAAGAGGTGGTTAGGGGCGATCAGGCTGGTGAGGGGGAGAAAGCATTTAGGGGGCAATCAGGCTGGCAGAGGAGGGCAGTTGGGTGCTATCAGGTAGGCAGGCAGGTGAG
This sequence comes from Myotis davidii, assembly GCF_000327345.1. NCBI lineage: Eukaryota > Metazoa > Chordata > Mammalia > Chiroptera > Vespertilionidae > Myotis > Myotis davidii. Next base: position 2,070,370 of record NW_006289214.1, read on the forward strand.
CAGTTAGGGGCCAGTTGTCCTGGATTGTGAAAGGGATGTCAGACTTCCAGTTTAGGCCTGATCCCTGCAGTCAGACATCCCCTGAAGGTCCTGGATTGGAAAGGGTGCAGGCTGGGCTGGTGACCACCCTCCTTTCTGTGCACGAATTTTGTTCACCAGGCCTCTAGTATGCATACAAGTTCTCTGCTTAGGTTAATCACTCCTCACCCCTCCTCGCCCCCAATACCCGCACCCTCATCTCCTTCTGAGATTCCATAGTCTGTTCCATGCTTCTAGGTCTCTGGATCTATTTTGTCCATCAGTTTATTTTATTCATTAAATTACACATATAAGTAAAATCATGTGATATGTGTCTTTCTCTGACTGGCTTATTTTGCTTAGCATAATACTCTCCAGGTTTCTCCATGCTGTCTAAAAAGGTAAGAGATCCTTCTTTTTCACAGCTGCATAGTATAAATGTACCACAGCTCTTTTATCCACTCATCTACTAATGGGCACTTGGGCTATTTCCAGATCTTAGCTATTGTAAATGTGTTTCTATTAACATAGGGGTGAGTATATTCTTTCTGATTGGTGTTTCCTGTTTCTTAGGATCTATAGTATTCCTAGAAGTGGGTCAAATGGCAGTTTCATTTTTAATTTTTTAAGGAAATTCCATACAGTTTTTCATAGTGGCTCTACCAATCTGTATTCCAACAAGCAGTGTACTAGGGTTCCATTTTTTTCACATCCTTGCCAATACTTGTCATTTGATGATTTGTTAATGTTATCCATTCTCACAGATGTGAAGGGATACCTTATTGTGGTTTTAATTTGCTTCGCTCTGATTAGTGACTTTGAGTATATTTTCATGACTCTTGGACATCTGTATGTCCACTTTAGAAAAGTCTCTATTTAGGTCCTTTGCCCATTTTTTAATTGGATTGCTTGTCTTCATTTTGTTAAGTTGTATAACTTTCTTATATATTTTGAAAATTAACCCTTTATCTAGTGTATCATTGGAAGTTTCTCATATGATAATTGTTAACAGTGAAACAATGAGACCTCTATTCTTTTCTTTTTGATGGAAAGGTTTTAGTAAAGAGACAAAGTGTAGAAAAGCAAGCAAGAATGTATTAACCACAGCAAAATTATCACGGGGTCCCTTAGAGGTTAGGGGACATGTGCCTGTGGGGAAAGAGATGGGGGAAGGGAATGGCTTGGACATGCCCCCTAGAGGGAGATCAGGCTGGGGCCTTCCTTTTCAAAGGCTTTAAAGGCCAAACATTTAGGGGAGGTCTTAGGAGAGAATCAATAGGATATTCATCAGCTTTATGCTGATGTATCGAAATGAGATTTATTCTCTTAATTTGTCTGTCCTTGGATGTGGTTGGCAAATGACACTAATTACACTAATGGCACAAATCTATCTCCCTGAGTAGGGTGATTTTAGCTACTTACCCTCTGTTTGGTGAGAGGTATAAGCTATTTACTCCTTAGTGTCCTTGGTTTAGGGAATATAAGGTTTACTAGGTGGCTGCAGACAGCTGTTAAACTATGCCTCAACTTCCCCATTCCACTTGTTCTGGAATTTTCCCAGCTTCTTTCTATACTATAACAATATTATTTGAATATTGTACCTGTATTATGACCACATCCCATTCCAGTTGTACCACATGTCACTCATTACCATGTTTCCTATGCATTGGTAATACTGAAATTATTTAGTATTCTATAAACACACATTTTCTTCATGGTACTGTATCTGGAAAGGGGACCTGGCTTCACGTGGCTCTTCATAGGACCATCCAGTAGTGTGTGGGTTCTTGCCATCCTACAGGAAAACATTTCACACCAGTCCAGGTGATTTTTAGAGGATGTTTATTGAAGCTGGGGACAGTGACACAAGAAAGGGCCTGAAGCAACAGGAGAGAGACTAGGTGGGGAAATGAACCTAGGATAGGCTGCTTTGATTCACTAAGAAGTTAGAGAAAAGAGGGCTTTGGGGATAGAGTTTGGGGGTTAGGCCAGAACTAGCTGCCACTGTCCATTGCTCCCTGCAAGTCTCATGGTGTCCTTTAGAGTTTAGGAGATGCATGCTTACAGGGAAAGAACTGAGAGAAGGGAAAGGTGCAGGTGTGCTCCTGGGAGGGAGAGTGCAATGCTGGGGCCTTTGTCTTGAAGCTTTTATCTCTCTCTTACAGGTTGAAATAGGGGAGGGTTTCAGCAGACTATTCATCAGGTTTTCAGATGTGCCCTATCAGGGTCTTGGTCTCTACTGATTGGTTATTGCCAGAGGATGGGGTCATTAGTCATTGCAATTGGTCTTAGCATCATCGCCCACATGGTTTTGCAGCATTTTGGGCCTGGAGCTGAAATACATCTGAGGCCTAGATGTTCTCTCTAGGGAGGTGGCCTTCTGTATCTGTCTGTAAATTGCTCTGCCGATTTGTTAGGCTATCTGTTTCTGTTTCCCTATTCCACTTGCCAAAGAATTTTCCTAGCTACTTATTGTCTGTCTCAGTACTATGTCTTTGCACAAGGTACTCTTATTGCCAGGAAGAACATTTCTCCCAATACTTGACTATTAAGATCTTATTTATCTTTAAGATACAACTCAAAAATCACCTACGTTTTTTCGTACCTCAAAGTAGACAAAGCAATATCATTGCTCTTCCCATTCTGCTCCCAAAGTATTTTGAACTTGATGCTATAATAACCCTTATTTATGTTATTATAAATTACATACCTTTGTAGGTATATAAATAAGGCCACATACTCAGTAACATAGTAATATATATATTCAAAGAGGCTCAGTGCATGAAATTTTTGCACAAGTGCGGTCCCCAGGCCTGGCCGGCACCTCCGTCCCAGTCACCTCTGCCCCCAGGTAGCTGGCCAGAGGTTGCAGCACATTGCCATTGCTCGCCATGTTCCAAGCTGCCCCCTGGTGTTTAGCACACATCATAGTGAGCGGTCAAACTCCCAGTCTCCCAGTTGAACTCCTGGTCGAACAACTGCCAGAGAGGCCAATTTGCATCGGTCCCTAGGCCTGGCCAGCACCTCCGTTCCAGTCACCTCTGCCCCCAGGTAGCTGGCCAGAGGTTGCAGCACATTGCCATTGCTCGCCATGTTCCAAGCTGCCCCCTGGTGTTTAGCACACATCATAGTGAGCGGTCAAACTCCCAGTCTCCCAGTTGAACTCCTGGTCGAACAACTGCCAGAGAGGCCAATTTGCATATTAGGCTTTTATTATATAGGATATTTTAAAAAATATATTTTTTATTGATTTCAGAGAGGAAATGGGATGGAGAGAGAGATAGAAACATCAATGATGAGAGAGAATCATTGATTGGTTGCTCCTGCATGCCCCCAACTAGGGATCGAGCCTGCAAGCCAGGCAAGTGCCCTTGACCAGAATCAAATCCAGAACCCCTCAGTCAGCAGGCTGTCACTCTATCCACTGAGCCAAACTGGCCAGGGCTATCTTTTTCTTTTTAATATGGAGAGTGGAAAAAAAAACTACAGGCCTCGAGTGGCATTGTAACCAGGTAGAAACTTCATTTCTTTAATATGACCCTTTTTCCTTTTGAAGCAAACTAGCCTCATTGAGATCCTGGACTCACCTGTCTCTTTCTCCCTTGCAGGACTACTCCCTTAATCTTTAAACCCTCAAGAAAATGAGGTTCCGATCAGCATCATATAAGCTTAGGAACAAAGCCTCGAATCTGTTGATCCCAGAGACAGAGTTTCAGTTAAACTGTGGGAGGCACTTAGACATAAAAAAAAAAAAAAGGAAGGATGATGGGCCAGGTACAGGAGGTCACCACGGTGAAAAGCCCCAGTGCTTAGCGATGTACAATTGTACGGGAGGACCTGGTCCCCAGGGTGACCTTTTCTCCCCTAGCCTATCACTGGCCATGCAGTTTGGAACCCCTAGAATTTCCTCCCTGCAGATAACATGTAGGTGTCAGTTGCATTTCAGCTCCAGGCCGCCAAAAGCAGCAAAACCAGACAAAGCGGTGCCATAGCTGACATCTGGACCAGATGCACTGATCAACTACCACCTACCCTAGCTCCAACCAATCAGTAGAGACCACTACCCTGATCAGATCCTCGCTCCCTTCATCACCATGATTAATGATTTACTCCTTTATATAACCCATCTCCTGGAAGCCATCTGGGAGCCAAGTCTTTGAACACTAGCTTACCTGACTCCTGGTGTGTATAACTTCTTAAAAATAAACCCTTCTTTTTTTTCTACAAATTCCTATTTGTGCCTTATTAGGTTTTGATATGCCCAGGCAAACCAACCCCTTTAGTCTGGTAACAGCATCGTTTGTGCTAAAGCCCATGATACCTAACCTAGATTTACTACCTAATCTAACTGCTATTTCAACCTTTCCTGGAAATACAATCTTAATCAACTTGTATGGAATTTTCTGGTCAAGTACCAGTAGGCAATCTGTCACATGGGCCTTCTCCATGCGCTATAGAAAGAAGAGGCCATCTGCCTGAAAAAACCCTTGCTGTTTGCTTACACCCCTGAAAAGATGTCAGGATCTATAAACAACCCTTTCTTTTCTTTTGTTAATAGTTCCCTTGCCCCACCTTTCTTATGAAAACCTTCCATTTTTTATAAACCCTCAGAGCACTCTTCCAGTTGCTAGATGGGATGCTGCTGCATTCATGACTCACTTACTAAACCAAGTAGAACTTCATATTCTCCCAGTTAAATTTTTTAAAACACTGTTTTGTACATAATATGAAGTTAATGTTAGTTATATGAAGGAGAGAATAAATATTATATAAGGTAATTTTTGGTTGGAAATTGGGGGATAAAATATCAGGTAGAAAGATGTGTTAAAGACCATCTTTCCTATGATATTTCATTATGAAAAAAATGTAAACTCATTGGAAAACTGTCTACATAGGCTAACTTTTTTTGTATATGTTGTTGTGGCCCTGGCCCAACAATGAATTAGAAATCCCATTAATACTTGACAAAATATCAGTATCGAAGTATATATTTTAGAAGTAATTTTAAAATTAAGCTTGTTTTATTTCAAACTCACAAGATAAAACTATGCAAAATTAACACTTATAAAAATGTTAATATAAAAAGTATAGAGATTGATTATAAAATTTATTTACAGAAGGAAATTGTCACTTTTTTTATTTTAGTCTTGAACTAATCTCGTCATTTTCTAAGCCCTCAGATATCGGTTAGAAGAAAAAGATTTAAGTTTTGGTCCCATCTGGTTTAAAATGTAGTGAATTGATCCTTTAAAATAATTTTCTATGCAAAGAGAATGCAAATTGTCATCTCTCAGATTTCTTAGTCTTTTACTCTTCCTCACTAGTTGCATTCCATTATGGCACCTGCCTATACTGGAGAGGAGATTGGGCCTATCCGACTTTGTGATAGGCTGATGAAGCAGAGTACTTGGCAAGCTGGGAGCAGCTGGCCCTCTTGCTTTCTAGGGATATTTCTTGGCCATCTAATTGCTGCTTCATATGTTGGAAATCACAACTGAAAACTGCAGTAACTATAATTTATGACTTGGTCCTGCCTGGCCTCACTTCAGCTCCTGCTGTCATAAGAGATCCTCTGGCATCTGGCTGAGACTCCTATTCAGCTGTAGTCCACCTAGTCCCTGACATGGACATATCTTGGAATTTGCAGAATTTGGGACAGTCCTGGCATGAATTCATATTACTCATTCAAAATTACACAGACCGCTTGAAAACCATTTCTATGCAAGTTCCCTTTAAAAACAACTATATATAGTGTAAGTGTGTATGTGCTTGAACATGTATAAAAATGGTGTGTCCCATTTAATTATAGAAGTTGGATTAACTAAATATTCCTATTAACAACTATCATATATAAAATGTAATTTATCTACATTAGAGTCAAAGATTTTTTTTTTTTTTTTTTGGAAAAATTACTGTCCCAAATTTCAATGGGGTTGTACTTAACAACTACTAAGCAATTTTCCTCCTTTATTTTTCTTGGTTAAAATTGTGTTTGTTTTTTTTTAATTAAATTAAATTGTAATAAAGTGGTCAAGAGCAATGTCTTCATGTTGAAACCACATAGTTTATCTGTAAATGGAAATAATAATAGAATCTTTTTCACAGGATTGTTATGAAGACTGAGTGAAATTACAATCTCAAAGATTACCTATTGTCTGATAACATGCAAAGGAAAATATTAACTACCATATGTTTCTGTGTTATTTTTTTCTAAAATTGTTAGACTGAAAATCAAGGGGCATCTTATACACAGAAGTCAGCTCAGGAGGGAGCCCTATGGGTGGGGGTGCGTGTGCATAGCTGCCCATACCTTGTCAAACAGTCTTCCTCCAATCACAAGCCTTATTATTACTGACATAAGCTGATGCCATAATTGGAGGTGGAGGTGGAGAATGCACAGCTGCAATAGGGACTGGCATTCTGAGCTGATAAAGATGTCAAAAAATAAAAAGATAAATACGGATAAGTGATTGTCTTAATCTGCAAAATTCAAACTGAATGTGACCAGCTATGCAAAAGATCATGAAAATAGAGCTGCAGAGAGACAATTTGGACCTCCTCCCACTGAGTGTATGATCAGACTGCGGAGAAAACAGGAAGAACAACTCCTTAAGATGTCCAAAAAGAAGGCCTTAAGAGGAAAACCAGAAAAATGTTTAAAATACTGATTTCTTAATTTGGGTTGGAACAGTGGGGGGCGTCTTATACATGGGGGCATCTTATACATGGAAAAATATGGTGATATTTATGGCAGAGAAAACTAGGGCTTCAGTTTAATTTATCCATCCACAAAAGCAGAAGTTAATCCTATTAGGCTGCACTTTCTTAGTTCATTTTCCAACAGAGATGCAGTGACATTATATTGTCATCTTCCTGTATAGATCTACAATTTTATATATATACTAGAGGCCCGGCGCATGAAATTCATGCATGGGGGTGTGTGTGTCCTTCACCTCAGACTGCACCATCTCCTATCTGGGACCCCTCAAGGGATGCCTGACTGCTCATTTAGGTCCAATCCTGGAGGGCAGTTGGACATCCCTCTCACAATTGAGGACTGCTGGCTCCCAACCACTTATCTGCTTCCTGCCTGATTGCCCCTAACCGCTTCTGCCTGCCAGCCT
>NW_006289214.1:2079524-2083801 GCF_000327345.1 Myotis davidii
ACAATTGCCATTAGTTTGCATTTATTTGATTGGATGATAGATCAGTTTATTAGTACTGATAACTCTTTGCCTCCTGGACTGCTAATACAAGTAGAGGAATTACACCTAGTCCTTATGGGCATTAGCATTATCATGGGCGATTTTTAATTTAGGTTCTGTACTTCCTTTCTCTGTCTTACTTCTCTCACTTACATGTAAACATATATTACATTGTATAGTGTATAGCTTTATGGTGTACAACTTTGGATTAGCCTTAAATCCTTCGATTGTTGTTCTTTTGAATTTGAATAAGTGATCAAGACTCACTGCAGCATTAAAGAAACATAATTAGTTGGGGGAGGGGGTGTCTATGGGAGGAGCTAGGGCTTATGGAAGTTGTCCCACACTATGCAACTGTGAGAACCCTACAGGAAGAACTCTACATTTATAATAAAGCTCTATGGTTCCAACTCCCCATTCCCTTAACTTCCTCTCTTTTCTATAAACACCCCTCTATCTTGGCACACAGGCGAAAGTGTGTACATGGCTTGCAATGTCCGCATGCACTGGTTTGCAACCTTTTCTACTCCCTTAATAAATCCTTTTTGGTGATGAAACACCCAGTCAATATTATTTTTAAGTTGACAAGTGGAAATAAGAAAAAGACATGGCCAAATGATAAATAAATACATTAGTCATTAAAAATAAGACATACAAATATCCTAGGCATTATATAAAAGCAGGTTTCATGTGTCATTTTAATTTCTACTAACATTAATATATTTTTGTGTTATACAGTAAAATTTATCACCAAAATGAATCAACATTATGGCTCTAAGGAGAAAACAGTGAGATTGAGATATACATTATACAAGACTATTATAAGACCAGATCCTAAATCCTTACTATGTAGAAAGTAACTTAAAACAAGTTTTATAGTTAACTATTCTCTGTCACTATTATGAGAAATATTACATATTATAAATTTTAAATATTACAAAATTTATTTCATAAATATTTTCATAATTTGTATATATATTTAACTATTCCAAAAAGTTTAGGCTATCGAAAAGAATAAAGAGTGTCTGTTTCAGAAATGATTGCAAAGGAGGATGTACAGATTTAGGTAGCAGTTCAAATTGTGTTCTAAGAAAGACAAATCCCAAGCTTACTAGTATAAAGGGAGAAGCACAAGTTGTAACAAAAGAGAAGTTTTTTATTTGCTGTCTAACATGGTGTGATAATTAGTTCAAAAAGGTCCAGGTGGTGAGATTCTGAGGTAAGCAAGTTCCAAGATAAGCTTCTATGGCAAGCCTGAAAGTCCAAGAGTTCAAAGTCCATGTAGATCCTCTACGCAAATGAATGAAACTGGCTGCTCAAACGGGTTGGATCCTTTCAAGGTGAAGAGAGCAGATGGTTTGGTTGCTATGGTTAGAAGAAAGTAAAGTTTAGGATGTGCTTTCATGGCTGGTTCAAAAGTTCATGGGTGGGACAAGGATAAGGAAAACTTTTTCATGGCCTCGGGGCTCCATTTTAGTTTCTTTGACATAAATGACTCTATAGTTGCAATTTCCATTCACAAGTATTTTCATAATTTACATATGCATGTGACTTATTCCAAAAGATCCTTCTCATGTTTTAACTACATATATTATCATCACTGATTTATGAAGCATTCAATGTAATCTGCTGAAATGTTATGACACTTGGAGATTCCATTATATACTCATGTAGATCTATTTATATATAAATGCACTTATCATATTCAATGCTATGCCTCAATTTTAATGTTTTTATGGTAAATTACCTTTGAAAGTATATGTAGTAACTTATTTTAAATTAAATTTTAGAACTATTTGCATCCCATGGAAGATATTAGAAAATGTTTTTAACCAGAAATGCCAGATCAAGCTTTAAAAGTAAGAAAACAAAGTGTCAAAAATATCTACTGTGGTCGTCCATAAATCAGTGTGTGTAGAATTTTAAATGTGACTTGTTCTAAAGTAGAATTTATGAAAAGACTGTATAATCTTGAGAGCATGTCTTGACATTTAAAGTATATGCAGCAACTCATTGTATAAAAATGGTCTAGCTCCCAAGACAGGGGCTCAAATAAGTTATACACCTGAGAAACATCTGCAAAACTGCTTACTTTTGCAAAATTCTGTGTTTGCCAATGAAACACACATGGAACTATTCAAAATACAAAATAGTACTAAAAGGTAGAAAAAAGCTAAGACAAAAATGTCTCAATTATTATATGTTACTGAAATGGAATTTTTGGAGTGGAACCTGTATTCTTTGTCCACTGCAGTTGAAGAATGAATCCACGGACGGAAAGTGGTATAGCAAAGGTGATTTATTGAAGAACAAGTACAGACTCCCACGTGGGGAGGGGGAAAGGGTCCCACTGAGTGCCTTTTCCCTATGGCTTATAAAGGCTGCAGATCCTGGTGCCTTGATATCCCCTTTGATTGGTCACTGTTCCCTTGGACTGGTTACTATAGTAACTCCTGGGCTCAAAGGTCAAACCTCACATGGGACATATGAGGTCCCCCCCCCCCATCCTTATTGTTTTCCTACTCCCCTTGGGCTTTCTTCTTCTCCTTCTGGATGAAGGGCTTCCTTCTCTTTATTTTGTAAATATTGACCTTTTGCTGTTCCCAGCTCCCTCATTCTATGGAAATGTACCTGTTGCAGCTTTCAGCTTCCTTATTCTATAGAAACATACCTTCTGTTGTTCTGCAGCCCTGTGCTTCCTCCATGGTTCCCTAAATTTCTAAAATTTCCTGAACCTGTCCTATTATACTCCTAAAATTCCTGTTTCATTATGTTCAAAATTCTCTCATTATGTTAACAACTTTAAATTAAAATTCGTTTTAACAATTGATGTTTATTTTTTGCAAGTATTTATAGCACATAACATGGAATCTAGTGATATATGCTATCTGTTTTTACTTATTAATATTAAGAGATGGTATAACTTTTTATATAGACACATACTGGCATCTATACTTACAATAGGGTGATATGCAAATTTCCCGGTATGCCATCACAGTAATGACCGATCAGCAGGAGGCTGTGGGTGGCAGGTGCCGGAGGAGGGGCTGTGTGCACATGAGGCTGGGGACGTGAGGCTGCGTCAAATAAAATAAAATGCGTTCGCATGCCCTAAAGCCAAACATCCCAGCAGATAACTCAATGCAGGTTATTGTGCAATCAAAATGATTACACAATAAATCACAATGATTACACAATATTGATTACACAATAAACTTATTTTCACCAAAAAAAACAACCTCTTGTATCTTTTCATTTAAAGATGCCCCATTAAGGCTGCTGAGGCTTCCCTCTGGCCCTTTCTACAGCACAGATGACAGGGGTCAAGGAGGAAGGGCTCCAGTTTCGTTTTCTCAGCACCCAGCTAGGAGGCCTCCTTCGGGTGGCTCTCCCTTCTCAGCCTACACAGGACGGGTGTTTGTTTGTTTGTTTTTGTTTTGTTTAATCCTCACTTGAGGACATTGTTGCACTGATTTTTTTTTTTTTTTTTTAGAGAGAGTGGAAAGGAGGGAGAAAGGCAGAAACTAATGCAAGAGACATCAACGGTTGCCTCTTGCCGAATCCCCGACCAGCGCCCCACATTGAGCCTGTAACCCAGGTATGTGCCCTTGATTGGAATCCAACCTGGTAGCCTTCAGTCCACCTGCAGAAGCACTACCCACTGAACCAAACCAGCATTTTTTTTTCCTTTTAAAGTCCTCCTCTAAGGATATGTTCTTTTATTGATTCTAGAGAGAGAGGAAGGGAGAAGGAAAGAGAAAGAGAAACATTGATTAGTTGCCCAAGCACTCTGACAGGGATGGAACCCACAGCAATCTGATAGGGATGGAACCCACAACCTGAGTATGTGCCCTCCCTGGAATCGAACCATGATCCTTTGGTGCGTGCGAGGACACTCTAACTACTGATCCATACTGACCAGGTACTGGAGGTACACTTAAAATTTTTTTTTCAGATCTGCCCTGGCCAGGTGGCTCAATTGGTTGGAGTCTCAACATGTACACCAAAGGATTTCCTGTTGGACTCTAGGTTAGGGCACATACTTAGGCTTAGGTTAGATCCCAGTGGGTCCACAGGTGCAGAGGCAGCCTACTGGTATTTCTCTGTCACATGGATGTTTCTCACTCTAAAAATCAATTTTAAAAACATCCTCAGGTAAGAATTAAAAATACATTAATTTTTAGATCTAAAATTTTATTTGGTTATTTTTAAAATTTTATTTTTCATTTATATATATA
>NW_006289214.1:2083965-2088893 GCF_000327345.1 Myotis davidii
GAGCAGGGCTGATCAGGGGGTTGGGGCGCTGCCCCCTGTCACGCACAGAGCAGGGCCCATCAGGGGGGTTGGGGAGCTCCCTCCTGTCACACACAGAGCAGGGCCCATCAGGGGGGTTGGGGAGCTCTCCCTTGTCATGCACACAGCAGGGCCCATCAGGGGGTTGAGGAGCCCCCCCCCATCAGGAACAGAGCAGGGCCTATAGAGAGGTTGTGGCCACACCCCCTGTCACACACAGAGCTTAAGGGCAATCAGGGGTTTGGTCGCTGCCCCCTGTCACCACGCTGATCCCAGTGCTGGGAGGTCTCCTTGCTTCGCTGATCCGGGGCCAGGACCCCTCTCGGCTCCACTGATCCCGGGGCCGTGAGGTCTCGCGGTTCCGCTGATCCCGGGGTCCTGAGGCCTCTCGGCTCCGCTGATTCCTGGGCCGGGACGCCTCTCGGCTCTGCTGATCCGGGCTGGGAGGCCTCTCAGCTCCGCTGATAACAGGGTCTTGAGGCCTCATGGCTCTGCTGATCCCGGGGTCTTGAAGCCTCTGGGCTCTTCTGATCCCGGGCCGGGAGGCCTGTCTGCTCCACTGTTCCCGAGCCCCCGCAGCTGCAGACGGGGAACCTTGGCTTCCTCATCACTGGGGTAACCAAGCCTCCTGTTCTCAGCTGCCTGGCTGCCGGCTGCCATCTTGGCTGACAGTTAATATGCATATCGCCCTGATTAGCCAATGGGAAGGGTAGCGGTCGTACGCCAATTACCATGTTTCTGTTTTATTAGATTAGATTCTATATAATAAAACCCTAATATGCAAATTGACCAAACAGTGGAATGACTGGTCCCTATGAACTGACTACCAGCACTGGTGGTCAGTGCTCCCACAGGGGGAGCGCCACTCAGCCAGAAGCAGGGCTCATGGCAGGAGAGTGCAGCGGCAGTGGCGGGAGCCTCTGTGGCAGCACTAAGGAGCAGCGAGCCAAGTGGTAGGGGGCAGCAAGCAGGCTGGCAGTAAGGAGCAAGGGGTCCTGGACTGTGAGAGGGATGTCCCAGGCTGCGAGAGGGCATAGGCTGGGATGAAGGACCCCCCACCTACCCCCAGGTCATGAATTTCTTGCACTGGGCCTCTAGTATATAATATTTAATTAATTTATTAGTTAATTGTTATATAATTAATGTTTTAAAATTTTCATATGATTAATTATGAGAATAATTCATGCACATAAAATTTGTTATGCATTTCAGTAATAAGTAGCAGATCTAGGACTGAAACTGATCTATCTTGGTCAGTGTTTTTTCAGTTAGACCAACAGTATCACAGAAAATCCTTTATAATTTGAATCTTTGAAGTTCTCTTTACTTTCAGTAGACATTGTTCTGTTAAATAAAACTCATAAGCAAATGCATCTTACTATAAGTATAGTCATTCTCCAGATGGAGAGTTATTTTTTTTTCTCAGTGTTTTTTCCAAGGCTTCTTTCTCTCCACTATCCTTCATCTGGATAACAAAATCATCTTTTAAATCCAAGGAATTGTTTCCTCAGTGCTAAGAATTGCAAGTTTCTGCAGTACTATCTTTGATCATCTCCGACACACTCCCTTATTTTCTGTCTCATATTGCTTCTAGATTTGTGTATATGAGATTTTTATTTTGATGCATTAAATTTGAAGAAAATTTGCAGAAATAGTATAAGAAGTTCCTAATTATCCTTTACACAATTCAGACATTGTTTACAATTTTGCTCAATTTCTCTTATTATTCTGTTTTTTTCTAGACCATTTAAATAAGTGGGGGATGTTATATACTTTTATCCTAAGTATTTTAATGTATACTTCCTCAAAAATTCTCTGATGTAACCACAGTTCATTATCAAAATTTGAAAAATTGTTATTATTACATTATTTAAGTCCATACTCAAATGTTATCAATTGCTTCCATAATGTCTTTAATAGCTATTTTACCCTGCTCCAAAATCTCATCCAAGAGGATGCATTTATTGCATTAGTTGCCCCGTTTTTTTTAGGCTCCTTAAATCTTGAATATATAATCAATCTTTGTCTTTCTTGGTGTTTGCATTTTTTAGAATGTCCAAGATTGATTGTGTAGAAAGTGCCTCACTTAAAGGTTATCAGATATTTCCTGATGATTAGATTCAGGATATACATAGAGTATTGTACGTTATACCCATATCAAGATATAGAACACTTTACTTACCCCCAAAGTTTCTTTCATACTTCTCAGTGAATCACTTCTATTCCTCCCCCAAAGGTAATGATTGCTTTTTTTTATCAATATATTTGTTTTCTCTGTTTTGGAACTTTCTATATATAATATTCTAACCAACTTCTAAGACTTTTCTGAATTTTTTATTCTTTTCCCCTCTTCATTTAATATATTGGGGTGACACTGGTTAACAAAATTATACAGGTTTCAGGTGAACAATTCTACAACACATACTATATATACTGTACTGTGTGTTCACCACCCCATCAAGATTCATGTTTATTAAAAGTACATTTGAATAAGTAAAACTATTTAAGTTTAGTAAAATCAAATTGCTCTTTAAAATTATTTTATTATTATTTTCCTATGGCTGTATAGTTTTCTTAAGGTTGCAAAGTTATTAAAATAATGACAGGAGTTGGATTTTTCCCCCCATGTATATGTTCAGATTTTCTAGCTCCATTTGTTAAAAAATATTAATCCTGAAACACCAATCAGAAAGGATATATGCATCGCATGTTCATAGCATTGTTATTTACAATAGCTAAGATCTGGAAGCAGCCCAAGTGCTCATCAATAGATGAGTGGATAAAAAAAATCAAAATCATGATACATGTACATAATAGCATACAACGTAGCTGTAAAAAAAGAAGGACCTTTTACCCTTTGAGACACTGAAGATTTTATGCTAAGCAAAATAAGCTAGTCAGAGAAAGACAAGTATTACATGATCTCACATATATGTTGAATCTAACTAACAAAATAAACTGACAATCAAAATAGATCCAGAGACATAGACACATGGAAAAGTCTGACAGAATTCAAAGGGAAAAGGTTAGGAGGGACAGGAAGACATTAACCAAAGAACTTGTATCATATATGCATAACCCGTGGACATAAACAATAGTGTAATGAAGATCTAGGGCAGGGCAGGGGTTGAGTGAAGGCGGATGAAATGGGGGAGAGGCAGGGAGGGACATCTGTAATATTGTAAACAATAAAAGAAAATATTGACCCCTATTCATTTAATGGCTTTAGTACCATTGTAGAAAATCAATGTCTCAGTCTATTTCTGGGCTTTATTTTCTCTTGGTTATCATTATTTTTTTTATTTAGTTATCCTTTACTTTAGTTTTATATTGAAGTCAAGTCACCCATATTGGTTCTTCTTCAAGATTTATCTGTATATACTAGGTCCTTAATATTTCCATATAAATTTAAAATCTACCTGTCATTTGCTATTAAATCAAAGTAAAATAAACCCAAAACTTACCGGTATTAGGATAGAGAATGAGGTGAAATATAGATCAATTTAGAGAAAGTGACAATTTGTACATTTTGAGCCTTCCAACCATGAATATGATTTATCTCTCCATCTCTGGGTCTCTTTCCATCCTCTAGCAATATTTTGTAGATTTTAATGAAGAGAGCTTGTCCATCTGCAGCCAAATTTTTCCTAAGATATATATATTTTTTAACATGATTATACTTTTACTTTTAAGCTATATATATATTTTTATTTTGCTCCAAAATATAGAAATTAAATTGATTCTTACATATTGATTCTGCATTTTTCAAACTTGCAGGATTCACTTAAAATTTTAGGTGTTGTTTTGTAAAACCCTTAGGATTTTTTAAAAATAGATATATAGAGAGAAATATAGATTTGTTTTTCCACTTATTCATGCATTCATTGGTTGATTCTTGTATGTGCCCTGACTGGGGATCACACCCTCAACCTTGGAGAATCAGGATGATGTTCTAACAAACTGAGCTACCTAGCCAGGTCCCTATCTTAGTTTTTTAAATTTATTTTTCTTGCCATCTATTGTGATAACTTGGTTTCCAGTAAAATTTTGAATAGAAGTGTTGAAAAAGAATTTGCTGGCCTTGTTTACTACATTTGGGACAAAAAGCACTAAATACTTCAGAAATAACTGTTAGATAAAAATAGTTTTAGATACTTCTATTTATTTCTAATTTGCTGAGTTATTTAACCACAAATGCTTCCTTGATTTTGTCAGATGATTTTTTTTTTAAATCTACTGAGATGGTCATATAATTGTGCTTATTTTTTAAAATACTTAAATATTGATTGATTGATTTTCATGAGTTAATCATTTCTATATTCCTGGAACAAAGATAACTTGGACATTTTACATTGTATTTTATCATATATGGATTAAATTTATTTTTTATATTTTCAAGGATTTTCTCATCTATATTTATGATGTAATTTGTACTTTTTTGATAATTTTTAAGTCATGTTTCAGTTTATGTTGGTATCATTGAATGAGTTGGGACATATTCCCACTTCATCTCTATTCTGAAGAAATTTGGGTAAATTTGATTTTATTTCTTCTCTAATAGATTTTTTCTATAAAGTTATGTATACCTAAAGTTTGCATTGTGTGAAAATTTGAATTCACTTGAAAATAAATGCCCCTGACATCAGATTGATATTAGTTGGTTCATTGGCTTATTTATTATATTCTAATCTTGTTAGAACTTTACTTACTTTGAATGTCATGCCAGTTTGAATGCATTTGAAACTGTGAAATACTCCTTTACCTACTTCCAACTGTTCACTGACAATACTTTAATCATTCTTAGCTTTTGTGCACTGGAACTAATTCCCTATAAGGCACAACTGTGCCATATGTAAACAGGGAGAAGAGTTGATCTTCTTTTGCTGTAGTTATAACTTTATTTTTTCATT
>NW_006289214.1:2088974-2092357 GCF_000327345.1 Myotis davidii
TTGTAAAATGTCTAACTAAAACTGACTAATGAATAAATTCCAAGGAAGAGCTAATGCTGAAATACTCTTACTCTTCACCTCATCTTACTTATTACCATGTGATAAGGTGAAAATAAGTTGTTTCTTGTTTTTTAATCCTCATTGAAAGATATGTTTATTGATTTCAGAGAGAGAAAGGAAGAGAGAGAGAGAAAGAGGATGAGAGAAACATTGATGTGAGAGAAAAATATCTATTGGTTGCCTCTGATATGCGCCCCAACTGAGGACCCAACTGCCGTATCCATTTGCAGCAAGGTTTCAGGATCTGAAGAAGGGGCCATGCACAAATGAAAACACTAGACAAGAAATATGAATTTAGAAGGTGTGGTGGGGGGTGGGGGTGTGGCAGGTGGAAACTTCCTTCTAGTGGAGAAGCTTTCTGAAAGCTGGGTCCTGTCTGTTTTTATTCACTTGAATACACATTTGCTCTTTAGGAATGCATACAGGCATATCAAAGGTAAAGTTTGGTAAACAGTAAAAGGATTATCAGGTTAAGGGATTGCCTTGAGCCATTGAGCCCACAGCAGGCAATATTATGCTGATTTTCAGCCCTGCTGAATATCAAAGTCCATTGGCCTTCCAATGGGTTTTTTTGCATTAATTTAGCCTCCAGCACCCAACCAGCAACCTAGGTATGTGCCTTGACCAGGAATCTAGCCCATGACCTTTTCAACCAACTGAGCCATACCAGCCAGGGCAAGGTTTATTTTATGAGTGTGGTTTTTATAATTGGCTAGAATAATATGGTTTCTAAAAAGACAATATAAAAATTCTGCACAAGTGTGAACTACTACTAAGGAATGAAATTAATGCTTCTAATACTTTCTATGTTCACATAGAAATGAAACAATTTGGCTGGGAAGAAATAGATTATTTTGTTGATTTCTGTAATAAAATCAAAATGATGCACTTACCTCACTTAGAAATTATTGTTAACATTGAGTCTGGCAGCCCTAGGAAGATCAAAATATATGAAAGTAGACATTAGGTGAAAATGTGACATCTAACAGTCTATATACTATATAGACTTAGATATTTGAGAATAACATATTCTCTCTTACTGTGCTGAATCAGAAACTGCTTACCTTTTGTCAATTCGCCTTCTATTGAAGCCTAGAATTCAATATAGAGTATGTGTTGTTGTTGTAGTTTTTTTAGGTTGCATATTATTTAAAGAAATAATTTCTTTATTTCAGAACATATAAAAACCTCTCATGTAATCTTATCTCTACCAAAAAACTTTTCACCACTTTAAAAATAATATTGCATAATATTATTTGTTGTATTTTTGGTTCTGTCTTAAATAGTGCTTATTAAATGTTATTTGGGAATATTTAATATTAAATATTAAACAATTAAAACATTCCAGTATTATTATTGGTTGTTCATTCATTAATGGACATGAATTTCTCAAAAACCCTAATGAAATCTATGTTAGAAGTGTTATATTGCTCTCAAATCTGATTAACTTCCAGTTTCTCCATCAAAAGTTCTTACTACGTGAAGAATTAAACTATAGAATTTTAACAAAGACTGTTTACTCACTTGTAAGCACAGATATAAGTTTACCTCTGTGGTTTGTTTAAAGATAGATGAGAAAAGCAGCCCATTTAAGATGTCTAAAACATGACATTCTGGGCCTTACAATATTTTTGTTCAATTTTATTACTGTACCAATATTTGTAAGAGTTGGAATTATTTTTTGATCCTTATGAATTTTTTATTTATCAATCTTTCACTTGAAATGATCTTGATATTTTTTAAACAACATACCTTCCTCTTTTCTTAGCAGCACATTGTGATTGAATCAGATTAAATGACACAAGCAAAATATACCAGATTCGATTATTTTTTCTTTTCAACATGTTGAGTAGGAAGGTTACTGACTGTTTCTGACAGTGAATTTTTCATTTAGAAGTATGTGCAAGTTAAAATAATCTAGGATCTTGGCATGTAGGTTATTACTGCTGTAATTATATTTTACCATTTGACTTCAGTTAATTTTTTCAGTAAGTTGTCACAGATTGAAGAGGCAGAGATACTCTTCATTTAAAAATAATGATATTGTACTTTCTGCATGAGATTTGTTCTCAAAACCTCTTTACATAAATAAATTTCATAGAGTACATTCTTACTATGTACTCAAATATGATTAGTAGTTTTTTTTTTTAAAAAAAGGAAAAGTACTTTATCATTAGGAAATAATGTAAGGCTGAGATATTGGCATAAATGATAATATATCTTTTTAGTGGATAAATTGAACCATATTACCTATAATGCTGCTGACATTTTTGAAAGAAAAAAATAGTATTTAGTTTTAAGGGAAATGTGAAGAAAAATGACAGCAATTTAATGGGTTTTGATGCATAATCATATGAAGGTAACTAATATATTAAACTTATATGTTGTCCCTTCTGGTGAAGTATAAGCATGAAACTGTGCCATGATAATTACTTTTAATAAATTACTGACATTATTAACGGGTATTGAATGCACAACTTTGAGCTTACTCCAGTTTGTTTACCACCATAATTTTCTCTTTTACTTTGGGATGGTGTTCTCCACAGAGGAATGCTAAATCTTTCCCGTCCCATAAATATGTGAGCACAAACCCATGATTTATTGTAATTTAGCTTCTGTTTCTGTGAAGGAGGCTTACTGTGCTGAGAAAACTCATTAATCTAATTCAAAGCTTGTAGTATAAACATAACCTTTACAATATATAACAGAACAAATTATGTATTTGTGTGATTTACCACTTCTGTTTTAGAAAGAGGACAAATTGTCCTGTTTTTTTCTACTTTTAGTTTAAATACTCATTGACAAATTTGCACTATTAACACAAACCAGGTATAAAATACATTATTTTTCACTTTGACATTTGTTTTTAAGTTTTTACTCACTATAAAAAGAAATATTGAAATGTGATTTGACATAAAACAAACTACAAAGTAAAACTGTCTGCTGTGGTATTTGCTCCTATAAAATTGGCTTATGATTCTGAATGTAACAGTGAGCACAATTAAACTCCATTTAACTTTCTACAGAATTTCATGAAAAGAAAAGGTCTTAAAACATTATACTAATTTAATTTTTGCAGAATATTTTTTTTGCTCTACACTATTATTGCAATGTCATTATAGATTCTCTGATACCTACCAGCTGAATTTTAAGGGTATCATTGCACTAATATAAAAAAGTTATGCTATTATTACCTTATGAGAGTTGTTCTAAATCATTTTTTCATTTGTTTCATTTGTCTTTGCAATTTTCTGAAAATGTTATTTTGTATCATTTCTTTTCTTCACAAACATTTGGATTAAAAAAGATAATTTTCAATTTCT
>NW_006289214.1:2092499-2092800 GCF_000327345.1 Myotis davidii
AATATTCTGAGAGGTATTCATGAGGGATCTTCCATTTGGGACTGAAGGAAAAGTACTGCTTACAAGTACTTAGGTTGGCTTTAAAAGAAATCTTCTAGTAATCATAAACATGTAAAAAAAAAAAAGAAAGAAAATCTACTCATTGTTTTTCCTTTTTGCTTTTGGCCTCTCCTACCTGAAAGCACAGCCTGTAGCTGTCAACCAAACTGTTGCCTCCAAGCCTTCAGGGAAGGCAGCAGAGGGCACTGTGAGAATGTGACAAAACAGCAAAGATCTTGGCTACTTCAAGAGTGATGCTATG
>NW_006289214.1:2093061-2094917 GCF_000327345.1 Myotis davidii
CAGAATTTCATGAAAAGAAAAGGTCTTAAAACATTATACCAATTTAATTTTTGCAGAATATTTTTTTTGCTCTACACTATTATTGCAATGTCATTATAGATTCTCTGATACCTACCAGCTGAATTTTAAGGGTATCATTGCACTAATATAAAAAAGTTATGCTATTATTACCTTATGAGAGTTGTTCTAAATCATTTTTTCATTTGTTTCATTTGTCTTTGCAATTTTCTGAAAATGTTATTTTGTATCATTTCTTTTCTTCACAAACATTTGGATTAAAAAAGATAATTTTCAATTTCTTACATCAAATTAGACTTTCTCAATTGTGAAAGCATTACAGCATCATTTACTGGTTTGCAAAGTGGTAATTTCAACAATTAGTGGAAGGGAATATTGCTTTTGGGGAATCGTAATCTGTAGTATAAAAACTTTATTATTATAGAATTAAGATTGTAAAGCAATTTATATTTATATATATATAAAGAAAGAAAATCTACTCATTGTTTTTCCTTTTTGCTTTTGGCCTCTCCTACCTGAAAGCACAGCCTGTAGCTGTCAACCAAACTGTTGCCTCCAAGCCTTCAGGGAAGGCAGCAGAGGGCACTGTGAGAATGTGACAAAACAGCAAAGATCTTGGCTACTTCAAGAGTGATGCTATGGCATTCGGCAGATAAGAAGGGGAGTTGTTTTTAATCCTAAATTAGCCTTGATTCACTGATCTTTAAATTGAGAGAGATCTACCAAAATCTGATATTTACCAAATGAATATTTGGTGTCCACTTAGCTCAAATCTCAAACTCTTGACTGCTGATTGAAGCTCCTTCTCTGAACCAAGCTTGGACAATAGGTCAATGTACACTATTAGCATATGACTGAATTCCCCCAAGCTGAGGGCTTTCTTTATCCAGGATGTTCTGATAATTTGTGATTTTCTTCCATTCATCCATTTTCCGTGCCCCTCTGATTCTAATATAGATAGAGCACATGGAGAGTCATAATCTAAGGATTGGCCAAGGATCTTATTCTGTCAACAACAAATTACTTTTGGAAAATAAAAGTGTTAAAATTCAATATACCTCTGTCATGTCTCTACTACTAAAGTTTCTTGGCCAATTGTTATATGACAATGGCAAGTTAGGAGTAGGATTAGAGCTAACAATATCACCATGATTGTCTCAAAGAACAGCTCTATGAGACGATACCTAATTGCTTGCTTGGTTTTCCCTTCCAGCTTCTAAACCATGGACTAGAAGAAGGAAAGTGGCAAAATATCCTCTAATCAATTTACCTTCAGTACATTATTCAATCCATTTCCATAGGCTTTATATTCTTCCAAAAATTTGTCCCAGATTATGATAGCCAGTTTACTGTCAGCCCTACTGTTAGGCATTCAAACAATTTCTTATTTTTGGCCTTTAGTGAATATTTAGTAGAATATTGAAAAATGTTGCACCAATGGCTCTATCCAGACTCACTTATTATCAAACTATCTACTCAGAGACACTGCTCCCATTCTTCTCTGTGCATGACTAATATGAACACAAATGTTAGAATTTATACTTTAGTTCCATTATTAATATCTTTGATATCTCCCTAATTTATTGAGACTAGGAAAATAATTGAGACTACATTTACAACATATACTTAAATACTCATAATAGATATCAGAATGATAAAAAGTGGAAGAACATTATATACAAATTCACTTGCATCCTACTAGTTTATATGTTTTCCAAATTAGTGCTATTTCATTTAGGGAAGTATGTTGAAAATAGACTTTAAGAATTCCATATTGCATTATCCTTAATGTTCTTATATTTGTAAATAAAGCCTGAAAATTAACTGAAGAGTGACAT
>NW_006289214.1:2095295-2095945 GCF_000327345.1 Myotis davidii
AACTATCTACTCAGAGACACTGCTCCCATTCTTCTCTGTGCATGACTAATATGAACACAAATGTTAGAATTTATACTTTAGTTCCATTATTAATATCTTTGATATCTTCCTAATTTATTGAGACTAGGAAAATAATTGAGACTACATTTACTTTTGAATATTATACAACATATACTTAAATACTCATAATAGATATCAGAATGATAAAAAGTGGAAGAACATTATATACAAATTCACTTGCATCCTACTAGTTTATATGTTTTCCAAATTAGTGCTATTTCATTTAGGGAAGTATGTTGAAAATAGACTTTAAGAATTCCATATTGCATTATCCTTAATGTTCTTATATTTGTAAATAAAGCCTGAAAGAGTGACATCTGAAGAGTGACATCTACTTACAAAATCTGTTATCAGGTATTCTAGATAATAAAAGACACCGCGAGAGAGCAGATCTTCAGCTCTATGGAGCAGAAGCAGTTGAGTCATTCCAAACTAAAGATATGTTGATTCAATGCCCTGGCTGGTTTGGCTCGGTAAATAGTGTGTCAGCCTGTGGACTGAAGGGCCCCAGTTTCAATTCCAGCAAGGGCATGTACCTTGGTTGTGGGCACATCTCCAGTGGTGGTGGGGGGCGGGGGCGGAGGGGGGGG
>NW_006289214.1:2096557-2096985 GCF_000327345.1 Myotis davidii
ACAGCAGTTAGGCATCAATCTGGCTAGCAGGGAAGTGGTTAGGGGCGATCAGGCAGGCAGGCAGGCAGGCGAGCATTTGGGAGCCAGCAGTCCTGGATTGTGAGAGGGACATCCCTTTAGCGGTCCTAGATTGGAGAAGGTGGAGGCTGGGCTGAGGGACACAACCCCCCTTCATGCATGAATTTCATGCACTGGGCCTCTAGTAAATATATAAAATTCTCAGATATCTAAAACTTATGAATCAATGTTGAAATACCTACAAAAAAATAAAAAATAAAATGCTCCCTGGCTGGTGTGGCTCAGAAGGTTGAGCAACATCCCATGCACTGAGAGGTTGCCTGTTTTATTTCCAGTCAGGTCATATGCCCAGGTTGAGGACTTGATCCCAGTGGGGCATAAGCAGGAGGCAGCCAATTGAGATCTCATCA
>NW_006289214.1:2097038-2097991 GCF_000327345.1 Myotis davidii
ATGGCTGGTGTGGCTTAGAAGTTTGAGCATCAGCCCATGCACTGAGAGGTTGCCTGTTTGATTTCCAATCAGGGCATATGCCCAGGTTGAGGACTTGATCCCAGGGGGGATAAGCAGGAGGCAGCCAATTGAGATCTCATCAATGTTTCTCTCTCTCCCTCTCCCTTCCTCTCTTTCTCTCTGAAATAAATAATTTTTTTTTAAAGGCAAAAGATGGATCTTAAAATATATTCTTTGTTTATAGGTTGAAAGTTTAGTACCTAATTTGACCTTAATTGAAGGGTGAGCTTTATAGTAAAGTGAGTAATGTGTTGCTATTACCCTAATATATAAAAACCCAGGGTCCGTAACAAGCGAAGGCTAGACCAACAGGAAGTCATTCCTGCAGTCAGTGCTGGGTTGGTGTGGCACTGACTGCTGAGGAGGCTGCGCATAAGGACCAGCCAGAGGCCCAAAGAGAGAGGCAGGGTCTGATCTGCAGCCTCCCGGGCAGCTGTTGATCAGCCATTGCCTCTCTCTCTCTGGGCTTCACCAGCAGCCATGCCTCTGTTTCTCTCCGGCCTCTGCAGGGGCTGCTGATCAGCCTCTCTCTGATCAGGTCTGCAGATAGGCCCAAAGATGTTGACTGGCATAGAAACCAACCAATCAGAACCAAATCTGGGTAAAGTGTGAGGAGCCAATGGCTGCCTAGGAGGAGGAGCTTTTCACACTGACTGGCATAGAAACTGACCAATCAGAGCCTAATCTGGGTGAACTGCAAAGGCAGAACCTAAGGTGGGGGCTGAGGAGGGGTTTTAAGGGCAATAGCTGTTTGTTGTAAGGTGTAAGAAAGAGGTTCAATTTTTTAATATCTGGTTTGGCAATATACTGCATATGGCTGGCTATCAGTTCAGATATAGGGATTATGTATTTTTGTCTACCAAGAGCCTCTCCTCTTGCTGAAAAAGCCCTCC
>NW_006289214.1:2098330-2133623 GCF_000327345.1 Myotis davidii
GCAGGTGGGCAGGGAGGGTAGTTGGGGGCAAAATCAGGCCAGCAGGGGAGGGCAGTGAGGGGCGATCAGACAGGCAGAGGCAGTTAGGGGTGACCTGGCTGGCAGTGGGAGGCAGTTAGGGATGACCAGGCCAGCAGGGCAGAAGTTAAGGGTGATCAGACCAGCATGCAGAGACAGTTAGGGGCAATTAGGCTAGCAGGGGAGGGCAGTTGGAAGCAATATCAGGCCAGCAGGGGGTTGGGGCGGTTAGGGGCAAGATCAGACCTGCAGGGGAGGGACATTGGGGGTGAAATCAGGCCAGCAGGGGCGGGAAGTTAGGAGTGATCAGGCAGGCAGAGAGGCAGAGGGGTTAGGGGCAATCAGGCAGGAAGGTGGAGGCAGTTAGAGGCTATCAGGCAGGTGAGAGCAGTTAGGAGCCAGTGGTCCCAGATTGTGAGAGGGATGTCTGACTGCCAGTTTAGGCCCAGTCCCACAGGGGTCAGGCTTGAACCAGCAGTCATACATCCCCTAGGAGGTCCCTGATTGGAGAGGGTGCAGGCTGGGCTGAGGGCCCCCCCCCCATGGTGCACAAATTTCATGCACCGGCCGCTAGTCTATATATAAAAGCCTAAGCGAACGTCTGACCATCTGGCCATCCAACCGTCTGGCTAGTAGCTATGATGTGCAGTGACTACCTGGGGGCAGACGCTCAACACAGGAGCAGAAATCATAAGCATGGAAACATGGAACAGAGGGAAGGAGTAAAGGGGAAGGCGGGAAGAAATTAACCATAGATCTTATATGCTTACTAGTAAACCAAGTACAGAAAAATAGTCGTTATGTGTTAAGTGCTTATCATGCATGAGACACTAATGATGCTTTGCATGCGTCATCTCTAAATCTTAGGAGGGCTATATTCAGCATTTTATAACCAGGTAAGTGATGCTCAGAGTGCTTCAAACATTGCTGAGTATAAAGCCAGCTTGCAAAGGCAGGTCCTTGAGAACACAATCATTTCTCTCTCTAACATGTACAGCTGCCATTCACCACTACAGTCTTCCTTCCTCATGTTTAGGCCATCCATGTTTTTTTTATCAAGAGCTAGGTTTGAACACAGTTATTCTGTTAGTGAGTACAAGTTTCATGCTTCAGCATAATGTATTGTAGAGAAACTTGTGGATAAGGGTTTGTTTTGTTTGTTTGTTTGATTTTTCCAGAACTTTTCTCAATATGGAACCATTTGCTTGAATTTCTGATTTGGTTTTTAGTTGGTCTCAGCAGAGTCTGAACTGAGATTTAGGGACCATTTGAAATAGCAACTGGACAAGTTCTTAGAAGGAATAGTAACTCAGTACTAAACATTTGTGATGTTCATTTATTCCCTAGAAAGAGGATTTTCTTTTGAGGATTTCCTATGAAGAATTCCTGATATCAGTATCAGGGATTCTTTTATTTCAATTGATAAGGTTTTAATTTTTTAGAATTTTCAAAATATTTATATTTTGTAAACAGAAATCACATTTCTTTTCTTTTATTAGTTTCTAGAAATTTCATGAGCAAATTGTGTCCCCACTCTTTATATATAAGATATTATGGCTTATAGCTTAATTCATTTACCTTACTTTTGAATATATATATCAGTGTTCACTTTGCCAAGATTTAACACACATTTATTTTTAATTAATAGTATACTTAATAAAATTATACTTTAGAATGTTCATTTATTCCCTAGAAAGAGGATTTTCTATTGAGGATTTCATATGAAGAGATTTCACATTGATAATCAGTATCAGGAATTCTTTTATTTCAATTGATAAAGGTTTAATTTTTTAGAATTTTCAAAATATTTATATTTTGTAAACAGAAATCACATTTCTTTTCTTTTATTAGTTTCTAGAAATTTCATGAGCAAATTGCGTCCCCACTCTTTATATACAAGGTATTATGGCTTATAGCTTAATTCATTTACCTTACTTTTGAATATATATATATATATATTCTTTTTTAAGGTAGGATCAGGGTAAAGACAAATGAATTATTAGGTAGAAATGTTTGGGCTTAGTTTAATAAAGAATTCCCCTAACTTTTAGAGTTGTTCACCAAAGGACAAGCTATCTTGGATGGTAGTCTTCTCCTAATTGCTGATAGAGGACTTTAAATAGAGAATATGTGCAGTGTGCATAGGAATTTGTTCATAGTTTTTTTTTTTTTAAACTGTAGTCCAGCCCTCCAAAGGTCTGAGGACAGGGAACTGGCCCCCTGTTTAAAAAGTTTGAGGACCCCTGCTTTAGAATTTTATGCAAAGGTAAGACATATAAAAATTCATAAAGACAAACGTAAATTTCATTTTGTGCTGCTAACAGAATGATTTTCCTTTGTCTTGTAAAACTTTGAAGACTCAATGCACAGTTACAGTTCCCAAAGACCTTATTTCTTTTTTTAAAATGTTTTTATTGATTTTAGAGAGAGGAGGGGAGAGGGGAAGAGAGAAATATCAATGATGATAGAGAATCATTCATCAACTGCCTCCTGCACGCCCCCTACAGGGGATTGAGTCCAAAACCCAGGAATGTGGCCTTACCAGGAATCAAACTGTGTTCTCCTGGTTTATGGGTCTTCACTTAACCACTAAGCAACAACAGCTAGACCCAAAGACCTCTTTCTAGTGCTTAATCTAAGTCATCATCACTCACCTAGTTTATTGCAGTAGCCTCCAAATTGACCTCCAGTACTACAACTCATGTCTTCTGTTCATAGTACCCGTTTTGAAAAATTAAGATTAATTTGTTAGCACCCTCTACATTAGCACCCTCTATATACTTAAAATACTTTAATAAGTTTGCAATGTAGTTAAAATAAAATCCTTAAATCCTTAACCTGCCCCATGGGGTTCTTCATTAACTATGCTCACCTTATATCTCCAACTTTACCCTGGACCATTCATAACCTGCAAGGACTACACTGAGCTACATCTCAGAGCTCTTAGGTACATATTTTCAGTCTGAAACTAACTCCAATACACATCACCCCAAATTATCCTCTAAACACCCTGGCCTCAGCCAAATGGTTCCTTAGGTGAAGTGTCATTCCAGAATATCCACTGTGGATCTCCTGAGCCATTCTCTTACAGAAGCCTACTTTTATTTTAATCACAGCAATTATTGCAATATATCATTACACATTTGCCTATTGTATGCCTTTTTATTGATTGTAACTTCCCCCAAAGGATGTAAGAATGTTTCATTGTATACCACTCTATATCTAATACCTAATAGAGTATTCACTTAGCATACTCTAAATGTATGTATAACTGAAGCATAATCATGGGTACTCACAGATA
This sequence comes from Myotis davidii, assembly GCF_000327345.1. Lineage (NCBI taxonomy): Eukaryota > Metazoa > Chordata > Mammalia > Chiroptera > Vespertilionidae > Myotis > Myotis davidii. The sequence goes on from NW_006289214.1 coordinate 2,101,650, forward strand.
CATTTCCCTAAAACACACACCATAAAATACTTTCATTGCTTATCACTGTTGTACCATTAATTAAAAACTCAGTCATATTTACTCAATTATTTACTTAAAGCCAAAGTTAAGCATGTGAAAGTGATAGCATTATCTAGTAAACTCCATTTACAACTACATGTGCTTCACTGTAAGATCAAACCCTTTGCATTATTGAGACTGTTTGAGTCAATAAGATATGAAATATGTATTTTGTATTTGGAGAAAAATGTGATTATTTGTTACCCAATGTCTCATTGTTGTATTTGGTGCATGATTTTTACACTGCAGTTATATTTGTGATAGGATATCAATGTTTTAACAGAAGTAAATATGGTATGATGGAAAAGTATTAATTTAATCACTAGAATGTATATTTGGAGTACCTGCTATCACTAATCTTTAAGAACAAAGTTTGATGGCATGAGTTTTTTTTATGAATAGCTTGCTTATACTTGACACATAATCAATTAATTTAATGGCAACAAGCTGTGCTAATCACATCAAGACAGTTTTTGCTTTTTACTTCAATGTATTTATGTACTGTTATCAAATAAGCCTTGTGATTTTTTTTATTTGGCAACATTATTTTCTCTTTAAATACAGCAAGATCCCCAAATCTCTTTAATTTCTACATTTCAGTTGCACACTTATTGCTTATGCCACAACCACTTCTAATTTCCCACTTAATTATGTGGCTCTTAAGACAGTACACCTGCTGAGGGGTGTTCTTTTGAAAAGATCCAATTGTCTTTTAGAGCAAAATGAAATACAGGCACAGAGGCCCAGTTATTATTGTGTTAGCGTAATTGCAATTATAAGTAGAATGTTTCATTATATTACATCTGTTCAAGTTTTAAATGAATCGCAGTAATGTACTCTATTAATAAGCAGTGAGGAATAGCTGACTTGGCATGCTTTTTGATCACATTTGTGACAACAAGTTATGAAAATGAATTCACCATAGACACCCTACTGAGTTAGTTACTATCATTTGTAAGTTTGTTATGGCCATAAAGCAACACCAGACAACAATGCTCAGGACGCAGGTATACAAGGGATGTTTAGTATTTCTTTAAAAACGTTATGAAGAAGTAGGTGGTGCTGGGAACTGTACAGAGGCTAGTGCAGCAGCTGTCACACTGCTGAAGGAAATCAAAAGGTCCTCTCCACCCTGCCCCTTCTTGCTTGATTCACATGCTGTTTCCCTGACTGAGAATATATGGATTGATTCAGCACCTGGGAAATTATTCTCCTCGTGATCTGGAGGCACAGATTCACTTTTTTATTTTTTTAATAGGAAGACACAGAGAAATAGCACAGATCTTATCTTTAAACACAATGGGGGTGGCAATTGTTCTCTCCCCTTTGTAATTTCCACATGAAGTGTCAGGGTTCAAACAAGCCCAGGAAACAGAAGTGATGAAGGTCAATAGATATAGAAGGAAAGAAACTCTTGAGATCTATAAATCTGGATCATCTCTCTGGCATATACAAACAAGTCAGCATGTGTTTTGCACTGAATTATAAATAGAAAAATCCCTGCCAAATAAAAAGTTCATTTTTAAAATATTATTTAAAAACTTTATTCATTTCCAGTATCATTCTTACTCACTAAAGCTGATTTATAGGTTGCTCATAATAAGTTAACTTAATAAATTCCTTAAGTTTCTCTTGTTTTGAGACTCGATTTTTAATAATAAAATAATACTCAATATAATTGTTTAATTTTATTATTAAACAGTTACAAGCCTTAAAAAGCTATAGTCAGACAAATTTAATTCATCTGAGCCCTGTACAACTTTTCTTTGCACTTGGAAACCAAATCTACTTATTTCTATACAGAGGTGTATTTCTTTTCTATTGCTGCATAATAAATTACTATAACCTTAGTAGCTTAAAACAACATCTACTTATTATTTCACAAGTTTATAGGTCAAAAGTCAGGGTACATTGTAGTTGGATTCTCATCTTAGTGTCTCAATGCCTGAGATTCAAGATGTTAGCCAGGCTGTGTTCTTGTCTTGAGGATCTGTGAAGAATCTTTTTCTAAACTGAGATTATGGGCAAAATTCAATTCTTTGCCTCTGAAAGACTGAGGCCCCTTGCTAGCTGTCAGCTGAGGGTCACTCTCAGCTCCTAGAAGTTGCCTGCATTTCTTTCCTTTTCGTCTCCTCCATCTTCACCTGATCTTACTTATATCTTAATAGGAGCACTGAGATTAGTGTTAATTGTATAACTGAAAGAACATATATATGCACCAGAGGCCATACTATTGGGGACCATCATAAAATTTTGCTCCCACTAGTCCTTCTATCAAACACTTGATCAAAGCATCTCTATCAATGCCAGAGAACTTGACTAGAGTTACATTGCTGGACAGTGATTTAGGGAATGTTTTCAAGGTGCAGCACAAAATAATAATCGTTTTCATTGTATGTTAAATCCTTCATTCATGCAACAAATCTTTATTGCAAACCCTCATATGCTTAACAGCTAGGGAAGAAAAAAAGAGTAAGGCTAGATCCTTCTCTCAGGGAACTTAATAGGTATTTTGTGTCACTCACTCTTTGGAAACAGAACATTTAATTATAAACAAGAAAGACTCTTATATTTGAGCAGCTTAAAGATTTGTTGTAAAAAAGGTATAAAAGAAATAATTATAGGAATAATTATTTACCACTGTGATGAGTACTGTTAAGGTAAGAATGTAAAATACATTAAAATGTGTATCAGGGATGTAACCTAGAATGAGAGATCAGAGAGATCCCTGAGAAAGTCACATTTAAGTGGACATTGAATACCAGAAAATTGTAATGTAATGAATAGTCAGAGAAAGAAAGAATATAGACTATGGATAGAGAAACTGAGCTCTTTGATAACTCATGAAAAACATTAGCATTTTTTCTTTTATGATAATACCTTATAAAATGGGCTAAGAAATCATTCTGTAAAATCTGTAATCTTTTTATAATTAAACTAGAGGCCCGGTACACAAATTTGTGCACAGGTGGGGTCCAGCTGACCCAGCAGGGGTGAGGGGGGGCTTTAGGAGGTTGACCAGCTGGCCCCGCCCCCCCATTGGGTGGTTGGCTGGCTACAGTGCACATCATAGCAACCGGGTCATTCTGGTTTTTCTGGTCCTCTGGCTTTTATATATATAGATATGCAACTTTTTAAACTAATTATGAAAGTATTTTTTTGCAGTGACTATTATACTTTTGCCTTTACGTATAAGAATAAATATAATTTTAAATGCAGAAGCTTAAAGTGAAATGCATTTAAAATTGAATTTAACACACATGCACACACACACACACACATACACACACACACACACACACACACACACCTGCGTTCGATCGCAAGTACATCCACGGACAGCTCATCCTAAGTTATCTAGGAATAATAACTCACTTAATCCTTATAATAACTCTATTAGGTTGCTACAAAAATTTTCTGCATTTTACACATGAAAAACCTGAAACACAGAGTGATCCTAGAGAGAGAGAGAGACAGAAAGTGAACCTAGGTTATTTGGCTGCAGGGATCTTGATATTAACCCTTATGCTGTACTGCCCAATGCCAGGACATTTACAACACCCAGACCTGATGAGAATAGATTATGCAATATAAGTAGACATGATTTTCTTCTTTTGTTTATCTTGGCCCCTTTTTGTTGCTGTATTCTGACTTTTTCCATACATGATAATTATTGATCATGTTTCAAAATAAATCACACTTTCTGAAAAGATTCTCCTTTCTTTTTAACTGTCTTTTATCAAACTAATATATTATTCTTAAAAGTTCTCAGAAGTTTAAAGATCACATCTTTTTTGAATACTTGCCTGTATTTGATAAGTATTTTATTTCAAATGGATAAAATACATTTCTGAAAGATGTGTAAAATATAATCAATGTGCTTGAAATTATTGCAAAAGTATTTATTGAATGTATCTGTTTATTTTAATTTTGGAAAGCAAAAATATAAGAAAAGGCCTGAGTTGGTTATAAACAAATATGGTCACAAGTTGTTTCTTTTTTTTAATACTGTTCTCTCCCCTCTCAGTATCCAACCTGCTTTTATTTGTATGAGTCATTTCTCACAGCACAATATGGAACTTGTAGTTTCTTCTAAGGTTTTGCTTTCTTTTCTGAATTAGACCAAAAAATAAAAATAAAAAAAGATGTACAGATTGGGAATAAAGAAATAATGTGTCTGTCTTCTTTTGCAGAAAAAAATATTCACATATATAAGTAATCCCCGAGAATCTACTACAGTGGACTAGACAATTAAGTGAATTTAGAAAAGTTAAATAATTCAAGTTTAAAATAACATAAATTAGTTGAATCTTTTTTATAACAACAAAGAAATGAAGAATTTAAAAAAAACCTGCATGCATGCCCTGGCCTGCTTGGCTCAGTGGCAAGAGCTTTGGCCTGTGGACTGAAGAGTCCCAGGTTCGATGCCTGCCAAGGGCACATGCCTGGGTTGCGGACTCGATCCCCAGTAGGGGATGTGCAGAAGGCAGCCTATCAATGATTCTCTCTCATCATTGATGTTTCTATCTCTCACTCTTTATCCCTTCCTCTCTGAAATCAATAAAGAAATATATATTTTTTAAAAATATAAAAAAAAACTTCCTGGTACAAGAGCATCAAAAACATATAATACTTTGGGATAAATTTTAAATACTATGTGCAATATATTTACAGTGAAAACTTATTTTAAAATATTTCTGAAAAAATTAAAGAAGGTTAAACAAAAGAGAGAGACAGTACTTAGTAGAGTATCCCTAAGGGAAAGACTCAATAAGCTGCATATTAATAGAGGTTTATTTGAAGGAATTGGCTCATGCAATTGTGGGGCTGAAAAATCTGAAACCTGCAGGGCAGCCAGTGTGCTGGACATTCTGACTTGAGTTGATGTTGCAGTCTTGAGTCTGAAGGCAGACTTGAATCCTTTCTATTCAGGGGATCTTAGTCTTTTGTTTCAGATCTTTCATTGATTGGGTGAGGGTAATCTGATTATGACAGATAATCTGCTTTACTCAAAAGTCTACTGATTTAAATGTTAATCATATTTTCTAAATATCTTCACAACATCTAGATTAAACTGGGTATTGTTGTCTAGCCAAGTTGATACATAATGTAAAGATCACAGTGGAACATATACCATGATCATAAATTGGGAGACACAACACTAAAAATGGCAACAATTCCCAATTTAGCTATAGATTGGATGTAACCCCAATTAGAATCTTTGTGAGCTTTTTTGGTAGACATTCACAAGATGCTTCTAAAATCTTTAAGTACTTTAAATACAATACTTTAGCAAGCAGAATTTTGAAGATAGAGGACAGAGTTAGATAATTTAAACATCTGATTTTAACATTTACTATAAAGTCAAAAGAAACAAGAATTTATTATAGTGACAATATGATGGACCAAAATATAGAGATTAGAAAAATACACCTACACATATATGGTGAACTTATTTGCATAAAATAACATCAAAATTCCTTCTCTCTCTCTCTCTCTCTCTCTCTCTCCCTCTCTCTCTCTTTTTCTTGGTCCCCCCCCGCCCCCCCCATACAATGACAAGGTGGCTGTCTGCCAGCCAGGAAGAGTAGTGTTACCAGGACCTGAATCCACCGGTAGCTTGATCCTGGACCTTGCAGCCTACATAACCATAAAAAAATAAATGTCTGTGGTTTAAGCCGCCCAATCTATGGTATGTTGTTATAGCAAAGTAAACTGACTAAGACAATCAGTTTCTAAAGACTTATTTCCTTTTCCCCTCACAGCTAGTTACTATAGAAGAGGATTTTAGAGGTGTGTCAACCTACTTTATAAATTTCATAGTTATATAATACTTCAATGCATATTAAACAAGTATAAAAGTATATCAAAACCATATTTACTGTGAGCTTTTGTTTCATATTAAAAGAGGTGAAAATGCATTCAAGAAATAATTTAAAACATCAGATAATAATAGTAATAGTAAAATTTAATACAAATTAGACAAAAATTGTGAAGATGATGCAAAAATAACAATTCATAATACTTTGCACTTAAATTATTCAATTTCTTAATTACTTTTTTATTTTAATTTTCATTTTTTTTTCTAAAAACACCAATCATCTTTAATGATAGTCACTGATTCAAGTGAATATAATTCTTCTAATGGTTTAATGGTAACTAGATATTAAACCTGGCTTATTTTATGTTTAATTACTGCAACTTGGAATGAAGTGCAAGTCAATTTTTTTGAAAAGTAAAGGAAGTAAACTCTTCTAAAATGAATGTGTTTTTAACTGAGTGTTTTCTCTCTATTTAGCTTATATTGTGCATTGCCTAGAAAGGGTTCAAACTTCTATGTGTGAAAAAGACCCTCTGTAAGCAGTGCTTTGCAAGAATTTACAGAGTACAACCCTCTCCCCCGACCTCATTCTTCTACCTGAGGAAAAACCCCTATTATGTTTAGCATGTGAAGGTTGATTTTTGATATAATGGGCTCTGCTTATTTGCCAATCCCCATCTGACACACTTTAAAAATCAAACACTATGTTGGATAATTATATATGGTATTAACAATTATCAGTTGCTAGTAATCAATTACTGCCAAGGACGATTCGATCCATTCATACTCCCCAAAATAGTATTTAAATGTCTGTTCTTCTGATGACTCACTGCTATCATATTTCCAGCTGTGCTGAGTCACTTTCAAAGGCTTTTTCACATTCATTTAAATTTGTTATTTTAATCAATAATATTGAAATCACAGAGTGGAAAAACAGCCAGCTTAGTAATGACTGTAGACTCTGTTGAATTGAACTGTGTATGTGTGAAATTATGCCAATTTCACACATACACAGACATAACCAGGTTAAATAGAAGAGCTTGATCCCTTGCCTTGTACACAATAACTATTTAGACAGTGACACCTCATGGTAGAAACTCCTTTTTCTAACTCTAATGATTTTGATTTTGTGAGTGTTTATTCTTCTCTACATGTCCTTTTTATCTTTTGCCTGGTTCCTGTCATTTTTGGCATTAAATCTGGATGTGTTCCCAGAATACATAGATGCTTCCCTATTTTTATACCATTTTGTATGCCATTTCTCTTACTGTTTTAAGGAGTAATTAAGTCCTAGAGAAAGTTCTAAAGTGAGGAAGAATTGAGAGAAAGCATAATTAAGCACTAGGAAATAATGGATAACTTTTTGAAAGGGGAGCTTCCTTGGAAGCCAAAAGTTTAAAATGTTTCTTAAGACATTAAGAATTGATGATGAAATAGAGGTAGTCAATCTATATCAGTGGTTTAAAAATTTGGAAGTGAAATGAAATTAAGAGAAGGAAACCAAAGTGTCATATGAAGATGTTTCAAAGCTTTAGACATTGGAGACTAGAAGGTCAGAGACTAATGGAAATGAAGGGGAGGCCAACTATTTTTCAGTGTTCAGGGATAAGAACGAGTATTAACCAGAGCATAAAAAAGAAAATGAAATTAAGGAAATTCTGCCTTAAAAAATAACCATTCATCAATACATCTGAGAGACTAGAGAAGGAAGAGAGAATATTGTGAAGTTGTTACTTGACCTTTAAAGTAAAGTGTGTGTGTGTTGGGGGCGGGGAGGTAGGGATAGGTGGGGCATCTCTGTACCTTCTTCTCATTTTACAGAGAACATAATATAGCTCTAAAATAGTCTATTAAAAGAAAGATGGTGTCTCTTTATAATTAGTGCCATGAATTGAGTTGAGGTATGAGAGAAACCAATTTTTGAGCAGCTTTTTAAATTAACATTATAAGTAATTAAACCCAGGGCTTAATAAAATCATGCTAAAACAAGTACAAAGGTGCAGATGAAGTTAAGACAACATGAGTTTGGATTGAGTTTCATCATCTTTCACTTTTATAAATTCAAAACAAGACTTAAGAAAGCAATGATTTTTGTGCATTTTCGGGAGGGGATCATGAGCTATATGAATTGATAAATAAAAGAATTAGGGATCAAGAGAGATTACAGTGCTGCTAATGGCTGCTAATTATGAGTATCTACAATGGGTAACTGTTCTGAGGGCTACTTCATATAACTTAACACCAACCATCCTGTAAGATAAATGTTATTATGTCCTTAACACAGATTATTATTACTATTATTGTTTTTAATTATAGAATATAACATTTATTAAATCTTACTCTGTGGCAACACTGGTTCAGTGCTTTATAAAAATGTTCTTATTTAATCTCAGAGACTTAAAGGAGTCTCATGTACTGGGCTTTATATAGATCATGTGACTTTAGTTTAGAGGTTGCACTCTTAAATACTCTGTGCTATTTCTTGTATCCTGTCTGGCTCCAGGTCAAAATTCTATCTATGATCTTTCAGGGCTGATCATAGGCAATAGCAGCCTTTCTTTAGCAGCCCAAGTAGTTGGGAATCTGGCCTCCCCACACCAGAGCCAATATATGGCAGCTTCCTGGAGGGAGCTGCAGTCAATGGCATCCTCAGGCTGCCATGCTCAGAGGCACATCTGCATTGCTAGTCCAGGCCCCTCCAATTGAAGGCCTTCTTATCAGGGACCTTGGTTGAAGCACTTTCCAAAGAAAGACTCTACTAACACCTCCTTATGGGGGCTTTGGCTAGGGTACTCTTCTATGTCTCAGTACCTTTCAAGCCTAGCTCTCCCCATCCCATCCTGCTGGCCCATGGGTACATAGAGAGACAGAGGAGTCTTTTGTTCTGGGCTCCTCGGCATTGAAACAGTAGCCATATCTGTGCTGCATCCACCTGACACTAACATGGTGCCATTATCGAGGGGAGAATGGAGCACACTCATATATGCATATGCACTCTCACAGTAAGGGAATAAAGCTTGACTGCTACTTTCAGTTCGGTTTGGTTTTTTAATTGATTACCTACTTCAGGAAATGATGTCCCACCTTTGCTGCAGGTCACAATTAGAATTACAATTGTCTTTGCTTTTAGTTGAATTTAATCCATTCACTAATGTGTAGTTATTTTCTTATGATGTCTGGAAGCTCAGATTTATAACAGTAACTGCATTTTATCTTTTCATAAGAAAGTTGATTATTTGTTAATTAAACCATTTATTTTGTAGGTTATAACAATCCACTGCAAAATACAACTCTCACTTATAAGGTTGGCATGTGTGCTATTCAGTCTTTAAGTGCAATATTCTCACCATAATTTTTCATGATTTTTTGATTTTCCTTTTTGTGTAGATGTTAAAACTGAAAGGCATAAAAATGCTCAAACTACAAAAAGTCATTCCAACCCTCCATACTTTCTTCAATTATTAGGCTTAGCTGCAATATCTGACTTCGATTTCATACGATGTCCGTCAGATAAAAAATATGGGTTCAAGAGATTAAGGAGGATAGCAATTTTCAGATATATTTTTCTCTCCTCACTTTGCTAGAGACGTAGGCATACTATTCACTGCAAGACAGTTTATAAAATGTTTATATTTATAAAGTGTGTATGCTTATAAAGTTGAAAATATTTCAGTTTTTCAAAGCCAATCAATTCCATAAAGGAGAATGTCTGAAAATCTAAGAAAAACAAATAATGTATGAGTTGCTGCCCTAAGATTTAAAAAATCATGAAGGTTATTATTCAGGCCAAGTGTCATTTAAAATTGCTAGTGTCTTATTGCTTTTCAGCAATCCAATTGATTCTGCATCCTCCTCCAAACACAGGTCATTTGGTAGGGGAATTCATGGCTGCAGGAGCACTTCTCTGAGTCCAAAACTATTCCGGTTCAAAGATTATCTCAGGATGCTTCAAAGTGCCTTTTGCAGTTTCTTGTGCAAGTTGTTGCATTTATAGAGAGCACTGCCAGAGCTGACCACTAGAGAAACTGTCTGAGGTGTTAAAGTTTCTTGCCGGGTTTCTGTCTTATAAATGTGATGAATATGTTCTGCTCCCATTCACCTCTTACATATCCATATTCTGTACATTCAAAGATGCAATAAAAAGTGACTATATTAAAAAATTATATTATAGTGCATACCTCCCAAATAAAAATACATTTAACTTCACAATGGAATACTTTGAATTTATAAATAATGGGATATTTTTATCACTTTTTTATTATTTCAAGTAAGACAAGTAAACTAAAAATAGTCTCAAATTTTATATGGAAACATCTGTGTTCTCATGTACACATGTGAATGATCTAGCTTTCATTTTTATGTCCGCTATTCAATTCTTGATAGTAAGTATGAATGTTGATTTAAACAGAAATTTGAGCCGAAACCGGTTTGGCTCACTGGGTAGAGCGTCAGCCTGCTAGGTCACTGAGTACTAATAAAATAGAATTTTTATTTCATATTAATGATGACAATTATAACATATGAGAAAAAGTTAACAAAATTATAAAAGCAATTATATCAATAAATTTAGGATTTGATATATTTTTAAATGCAACTGTTACTTTAGTACATGTATTCTTAAAAGAGAAATGCTACAGGAAATATTCAAGAATTTATAGAAATTTAATTTTAAAATATACAACAATTGAATTTTTATCAAGATAAATAAAAGAAAGGCATAGCAAGGAAGTCATGGATTTCTTTAATTTAATAAAAGCAACAAAAACGACACCAGGAAGAATGATAGGTACTCTGTAGAGTTGCTCAAGGTATCTTACCTAATAATAGACAAACATGTAAATTGACTGTCCCTCTGCTACACTCACCAGCCAATCGGGAAAGTATGCAAATTAACCCAACAAAGATGGTGGTTAATTTGCATACATAGGCACAAAGCAGTGGAGTGAAGACTGAAGACTCCGGCTGGAGCAGCGAAGACTGAAGGCAGCTTCGCCCAGAGCAAAGACCTGGGTCCTGGGTGCTGGAGGAAAACCGGTGCCGGACGCCAGGGGAAGGGAAGGCCTATTGCATGAATCTCTTCATGCAATGAGCCTCTAGTCTATATATATAAAGAGCCAGGGGCTATCACATCCGAAATAACTGAACAGATGACTGAACAGGCTGAGTGGAGCAATCAGGCTGGCAGGGGGGTTAGTGAGGGATGACCAAATGACTGAACTCCAGGCTGTGTGGGGTGACCAGGGGGGAAGTTGGGGTGACCAGGCCAGCAGGGTGGGCAGTTAGGAGCCAACAGTCCTGGATTGTGAGAGGGATGTCCAACTGCTGGTTTAGGCCTGATCCCCAGGATGGGACCTCTCCAGGATTGCAGAGGGTGCCGAATTGGAGAGGGTGCAGGCTGGGCTAAGGGGACCTTCCCTGCCTCCCCGTGTACAAATTTCATGCACCAGGCCTCTAGTTATTACAATAAAAGGCTATATGTGCAAGCTTTACACTTTTATACATATATCAGCCCTGAAACAAAAACAAAGTCAGACTATGCATCACTTGCTCAAATGAATAAACAATTAATTATCCTGTATCTACCTCAGAAATGTTCTCTAAGGATAGTATAAAACTTAGAATGCATACACACAAGCAATGCTCTTTAAAAAAAAGTCTAGGAAAACACAATATTCACAAATTAGCTGATTAGGAAAATCAAGCTTAAATTTAAAAGGTTCTGGGTGGCCCTGACTGGTCTGGCTCAGTGGATAGAGCATCTGCCTGAGGACTCAAGGGTCCCAGGTTCGATTCCAGTCAAGGACATGTGCCTTGGTTGCGGGCAAATCCTCAGTAGGGGGTGTGCAAAAGGAGGCTGATCGATGTTTCTCTCTCATCGATGTTTCTAACTCTCTATCCCTCTCTCTTCCTCTCTGTAAAAAAATCAATAAAACACATTTTTTTAAAAAAGAAATAAATAAATAATAAAAGGTTCTGGGTGAGTGGGTTGAGGTTGTGCACCTATGACATGAGGTAATAATGTAACAAAAGAGATTTTATTTCAAGCCCCTGGGTGCAGGCAGACTGAGTCTGTAAAAAGAGTCAGCCCCAACTGAAGGGAGAGAGAAGGCTTTTATCAGCTTCTGTTGGCTGCGGAGGTTTCTGTGGATGCACAGAGCTTGACTGGTGGTTCGGTCCTTGGTCCTTCGTTTCTCCTGGCACCAGGTGTCCCCTGGTTATCGAGGCTATGTGGAGCTCATGGTTGCAAGCTTTCTGAAAGATACCTGCCAATTACAATAAGTTCCCACTGCCCTGTATTATTCTCTTTAACACTTTCAATAGTATTCAATGGAAGAAAAAAGAGTTTTGGTGAAGGGTCCCTCTGAGAGTTGTTGGAGTTGAGTGGGGTGCATCTTGAATGGAGTGCACAGAGACAGCCCTGTGAAGAAACTGAATGGAGTGTCAGGTTTGTGGGCTTAGACCCAAGTCCTATAAAGACAGAGGAACAACCAGAGCTCACGATGTCTGTTCATACCCTCTCCCCAAAGGCTTTAAAACTGAAAAGTGGCTCTCTCTCTGATATCATCAGGGTAGGTGTGACACAAACTTAGGTGCCTTAGGATTCAGATGAAAATTTCCCCCCTTTAGGAGATTATATCAGCACACATCTGGCATTTTTTTTTTTTTGAAGAAAACGTATTCCAGAAAAGCAGCTATTTTAATATAAGTCTTATTGACATGATTTTGTACTCACAGAGCTACTGATTTTTGGCAGGTGGTTTGAGCAAACCTGGAGAGAGTGCTAAAAGAGGAGTTAACATATATCTACACAAAACAATTTTCAGTTTCAACCAGATACATTCATTGTATATGCTCTTTGGAAACTTGTTTCATTTTTTAAAAATTTAATAGCAAACTAAATGAATTTTATCCTTAGACCTAGGATCTCTGTATTTCAAAGTACAGGTATTGCATAGATATGTGTATTATTAAGGATGAAAAATTTCTAACCCAAGGAAATTTTTGCTCAACAGGTTTTGAAGTGACTACTTTAATGTATAAATTAATGGTAATTAAAACCTGACTGAGCAAAGTTCATGGGTATTGTATCAGTAGGAATATTTTTCACCGTATTTTCATGCTTGTACATCACATTATCTTTACACATTACAGAGGTAAGGACCTGACCCAAAGCTTTAGTTTAATTAATGCTTTTATAAGGATTTAACTGCAATACCAACTCCTACATGTGATTCTATTTGCTGGATCTTGAATATTTTCTGTCATAACGTAGGGTATTAGATAGTAATTGTAAAGTAACCTTTAAGGAATATTCCACAAATTCTGTAGTTTGAGGTTTTAAGTAAATTATTTAAAAAAAAATTATTGATTGATTTTAGAGAGGAAGGGAGGAAAAAGAGAAAGAGAGAGGAAAACATTTATTTGCTGTTCTACTTATTTATGCCTTCATTTGTTGATGCTTGTATGTGCCCTGACTAGGTATAGAATCCACAACTTTGGCTATGGAAACAACACTCTAACAAACTGAGCTACCTGGCCAGGGCTTGTGTACATATATTTTATATTCAGATCATGTTATGATATAAAGAAACTGTAGTATATCAGCCAATAATTATACTTTCAGGAATTGTGTGTAAGTACATTTTACATGTTTTTTAATTCAAAGGGCTCTGGTAGGAATGATAATATAAGGCTGCTAGAAGTTTAAGTGCTTACTGTATTTAAAAGCTGAATTTGTATTGAAAACACAATATTTATGGCCAAACTCTCACAATATTTATGGCCATACATTTGGTGGCAGTGAACAAAAATTCACCAAGGCAAGCACTTTCTACTTTAGAGCCACTTTATGAATGTTTTTAATTGACAAAGAGATTATAATCAATAATACTGTATGGTGTCAGATGGGTACCAGATTTATCAAGGTGACCACTTAGTAAGTTACATAATGTCTAATCACTGTTTTGCAAACCTGAAGCTAATATGACATTGTATGCCCAGTGTAACTGAAAAATAAAAAAATATTTTAAATCAAATTGCAAATATATTCTCTGAATAAAGTTGTCATATACACACACAAATGATTGCATGTGGGAATTTTATAATTGCAATGTATGCATCTCTATATTAAGCTTATACTATTGATATTGCTTCACCTCCTTTGTTTAATAATTATGTCAGCTGAAAAGCAAATACTCTGGACTTTTTAAGTGATTCTTTGTTTTGTTTTATTTTACTTTAATTTTTAAAAACATAACGGTATTAGAAGCAGCTTTAATATACAGCTGTGAATTTGGACCAGGGCTTTCCTGCAACTACACAGAAGGCATACAATGGTTGCTGTTACATTGGTAAAATGAATGCTATAGGAGAAGGAAAAATCTTATTTCTATAAGGCAATTTATATTCCTTGCTTACTCTTTGAGGAAAAAGGTAAATTTACAAGATAAATGAGAGTGAATGGTTGTAGAAATCATATATTTCAGAATGTTATATATAAAAATATGAAAACACTTTTTAAGGGGACTTGAGTAAAATTATTATATAAATAAAATTTTATGGTTAACGTTAAGACTGAATACTTTAATTTTTTGAAATGAGAAAAGACTAGTTTTCAGAGTGACATCTGATCCCAGAGACTGGGTTAGAAGTGGTCTAACAAATTACATTAGAGTTTCTCAGCCAGCCAAGGTGATGTAGCAGAACTTGGGTTGATTACACACAACTTAGCAGTTCCAGGAGGCCAAATCTGAGCGGAAAAGGCAATCAAGAACCAGGCTATTACTTTCCTAAGAAAAGGAAACAAAGATAGGCTGAAGTGTGAAGACAAAGGCTACTGACAGGTAGACCCAAGATGTGTCAGATAACGATTTGATATTTAGTGTTGTGTTCTAAAAAACGCTGGACGATTCATCTTACAGGATCATTTATTTTCTTTAAGATTTTCTCTCACTAGTTATCAGCAGGTGTATCAAAGTTTTAATAAATATTATTATCCGTAGGAAAAAATTATAGGACTATAATAAGATAAATGATTTAAGTTTATACAATGAATTTAAAAAAGCAATTAAATCATAATTTGATAGAGGAAATGAGGAAAAGAAGTCATTAGTTGATTTGCAGTTAACCTCAAAATTATTTCCTGAAGAAGTGAGAGTGCATGTAAATTTCACTAGCATGACATATTTGGTGTAGTCAGTTATCTGGGAAAAATTACTTCCCCAAGGACAATTGCTCACCACTAGTGTCCCCTAGGCTTCCTGTACAATTTTGTGTGACCTTTAGCTAGATCTCATCTCTGCTAGGAGACTACTTTTTAAAAATTTTCTCTGGAGTTGTGTCTGAATAAAAATTTTGCTATAATTAAACAGGAGTTACAGGGGAAAGTGGATGTAGCGATGTAATGAGATTTTTAAAGAAATGCTTTGAGAGTTGTCAATTTAGTAGTTAAATTATTGATGAAAAACATTTCACTAATCAAAAAATCAGGTATAAGGGTATTTTTAAAGTTTAATTATGTTCAGTCAATTTGTTTTTTAATTAAAAATAAACAGTCTTAGACTTCTTTGGTCTTACATAAAAACCAATTATTAATAAAATGTAATTCACCATGGCTTTCCTAAGGTGGAGATCTCTTGTGTGTGTCTTTATTCATGTAAATAAACTAATAAACATAGCACTAAAAGGTGGCATGACATTTTTACTCTGAAGTAATTCTTAGTAATAAACATGTACAGAAGTTATTAGTAGATATTTCAGAAAAATCTTTGAAAAAATACTTATTAGTTAAAAGAAAGATCAGAATAGATTACTTACATTTTTTTATAATTTACCTTTTCATATTATTTTATTTCTGATTAATATCATTTAGTAAGCATGCTATTCATTTTTATATCTTAACCTCATTAAGTTAACATACAGTGCTAACTGGGCAATACATTTTATATGCTCCTATTTAGAATGCTTGAAGTTTAACATGCATGTCGTTAATTAACTATTCTTATTAAGTAAAAATGTCTACTAGTATATACGGGACATCATTTTTCTATTAAAGTCTTTTTTCCTGGTAGCTTTGAATAGTTCACTTAGGCTCTCCAAACTTCTATTTTTTCAAATGTAAGTTGGAGAAAATGTTATTGGGCCACAAGGTTATTGAGTAATTAGAATTAAATGAAATAATACCTTAGTTAACATTATTGTCCTTCTTTTATTTTGAGACTCTCTTCTATTTAGTTTCTAGTTCCAACCTGTGACTTTCATTTATTTTACTTAAATCTCTGAACTCTTAATCCTCCTTTTATTACTACTCCACTAAAGGTGGGAGGTCTTTTCTTAACCTCCCATCCCACTCACTCTTTCTCTTCAAAGCCCTGTTTAAGAATCTCATATTATAAAGATTAGTCTGACTTTCTATGATCAAGAACTTTTAAAATAGAGCCATCTTCCAATATTTGCACATTTATTTAATTATGAAATAGGTCTATTTTTTAAATTTTACTTAATACCTTGTTAAACTAAAGTCTGATTCTCATTCCAGTTTATTTAAATACTTAATTTGAATACTATTTAATGCTAGAAAAGATAACCAGAAATATCTAAATGGAGTTCCTATCACTGGCTATTCACATTTTATCTTGACAGTCACTTTCAAATCACACTCACCATTTAAGATTTATTTTAGTTGAAATTTCAGAGGAATTTATGTTTTTTTCATTAACTTTATAAAAAATGTGTATATTGCTTTGTTATAAACCAGTTGTTCTTTCAAATTAATCATGTTGTATTTTTCTATTATTTGCAAATGATTTAGTAGCCTACTTATAGTTTTTGGAAGAATTTTTAACGTTAGGAACTTCTGTTTCCAAGTTTTTGTCTATTTTTTAAGTGTACATATATGTTGTGTTTTTTTTTAATGGGTGGTGCATATATGTCACTTTGAAAGACTAAGTAGCAAAACAGAGGAAACAATGCCAAATATCTGTTTTCTAAACACTGTTTACCTAGGACAAATTTTTTTCCAAGAGCATTTACCTTCTGACTCTTTGTTAAAAGGTCCCCCCCCCCTTTTTTTAGATGAACAGATTAAACATCTTTTTCCCCTCAAGAGCTAATGAGTAGATACTACCTTATTAGTGTCTAACAGAATAATAATAATAGGCCCATAAATTTGGATGTCTTTGTAATAAAGATGAAAATATGTAATCTATCTTTAAGTTCTAAAATCAAATGTATATGTTTATGTGGAAAAAATCATATCTTAGTCTTCATACCATATAGCCAATTACTATATTTTAAAGGTCTTGACTTCACTATAATTTCACTGTATTTTTAAGGTCTTGATTTCCTTACAAATAGGCACATCAATAACATTTATGCAATTCTTCCAGCAAACTTTTTGGTGCTGCAACTGATACATGAATGATGCAATAAATGAATTTCAAATGTGATATACTTGTTATACATTGAGTGTCCAGATTATTATGACCACCTGACATTTGTAGGCAAATTAGTTATAATTTCATGCTGAAGTTGCTAGAGGGCCAGACCATTATAAATAGGGAAGGTTGTTTACCATGACAGTAGAAGTGACTTTTTTTCTGAAGATATGGTAAACAACATGATTTAACACCCTTTGAACGTGGGATATACAGTGGGGCCTTGACTTATGAGTTCAATTTGTTCCGTGACGGAGCTCATAACTCAAATTACTTGTATGTCAAATTAATTTGACAAATCAATTTGCTGGGCTGATGTTGTGGCATTCACTGTGACATTCGCTGCGCCAACTAGAGGTGGGGTATCTGAAGCTGGCTCGTAACCCGAATTTTAGCTCGCAAGTCAAAGCAAAAAATCGGCCGAGAGATGGCTCGTATCTCGAAAAACCCATTAGTTTGGACACTCGTAAGTCAAGGCCCCACTGTATTTGAACGTGAGTGGCCAGGTTATTAGGACCAGGGCCCTTTAAGTCATGTGGAACAACGTCTGAATAGTACAACATACCTAAGTATCATTTCTGATCAAGTTCATCCTATCATGTTGATGGCGTATCCCAGTGGAGATGGCTTCTTCCAACAAGACAATGCGCCATGCCACGGTGCTCATATTGTGCAGGAGTGGTTTCAAGAACATGAGGGAGACTTTATCTTGCTTATGTGGCCCCCACAATCACCAGATCTTAATCCAATTGAGCATTTGTGGGATGAAGTTAAAAGAGCCATCAGGCAACTGGTTCCACAACCATCAAATCTCACAGAACTGGACAGTGCTACAGAGTCCCCAGTTCAATTTCAGTCAAGGGCAAGTACCTTGATTGCAGGCTTAATCCTATCCTTGGCCCTGGTCAGAGCATGCAGGAGGCAACTAATTGAAGTGTTTCTCTTACGTAGATATTTCTCTCTGTCTTTCCCTCTCTCTTCCACTCTCTCTAAAAAAACAATGGAAAAATACCCCCAGGTGAGGATGAAAAATAATAATAATAATAAAATTGCACATTTAGAAATAGTGAAATGCCACATTTGCATAGTGCTTTAGACTTCTATAATTTTAGGATTGAATCCAGTATTTGGAGTTCGTCAGGAAAACACTGGGATTATTCTCCCCATTTTACAATTGGGAAAGTTGAGATTCATAGAGGGTAAGACTTTTTAAGATCATTCGACATGAATTGTCAGAGCTAAAATTAAGATCCTAGATTTTCAGGACTAATGCAATTCTCTTCACCATACCCAACTGCCTCTTAGAAAAACTAAATCTCCTGTCCTTGTGTTCAAATTGGAGTGTCAGTGAGAGTGTCAGCATGGACTCCCAGCCATTTTATAATCTCTGGTGTGTGAAATAAGGCAGGGGCTGGTATAAGAAAATCAAGGAAATTAATGGCCAATTTTCTCAGTGTGGCATACTGTAAACAATTTCTTAAGGTAGATTAATGTATATAATTTATACTTATACCGAAAACTTTAAGAAAGAAAAAAATAACAAGCTTTTACAGCATGAGCAATTTTTATTCCTTTCTACTTCTCTTTCTCATATGTCATCTTACCTTGAAAATCAATAAAAATGATTCTCTTTTAAATCCATTTATGTTCAGGTTCAACTCTGAATTCAACAAGTGCTTCAAAAAGACAAACTAACCTAGATTTCTAGACCCCATGAATTTGCTCTGCTGGATATAGATGCCATTTTAGATTCTTGTATGTCCCAAAGCTTATTTCTGATCAGAGCTTCTCTTTTCAATACAATCTCCATCTTTCCTCTCTTATCCTTGCTGACATTTCATTTCAATCGGGGTTCAGACCTCTTCTTCAATCTTTTTGAATCAACTTTTGATGGATATAGGTGGTTTGTTAACAGCAGTGGCAACTATTAGGAGCAGCGGTGCCTGTCACTCTTTGATTTTCACCCTACAGGTCATTGTTTATCTATCCCTGTCTATTTTAGAGACTTCGGTGAATTTTTAAAACATATTTAAAAGCCAATTTACCATTTTGAAAGTGAGAGATTTCTTTTGTTTTTGTTATCTTCAAGGTCATATTTTGATGGAAGTTTTCCGGCTTTATTATCTACAAACATTATCAGAGAAATGAAGCAGAATGTTCCCAATAGGTAAGCTATACCCTGGCCTTGCGTTAACATTTTTGGAAGTGGCCTTATTCTTAAAGTTCAATAATAAAACTTCATATAAATGAGTGCTTTTTAAAAAAAATATATTTTTTATTGATTTTTTTACAGAGAGGAAGGGAGAGAGATAGACAGAAACATCGATGAGAGAGAAACATCGATCAGCTGCCTCCTGCACACTCCCCACTGGGGATGTGCCCGCAACCCAGGTACATGCCCTTGACCAGAATCGAACCCGGGACCCCTCAGTACGCAGGCTGATGTTCTATCCACTGAGCCAAACCGGTCAGGCTAAATGAGTGCTTTTTAATAACTGTATTTTCAGTAAGTAATTATGTTAAAAATGACAAAGTTCAGTATGTTGTATTGTTTCTGACATTATGGAATAAATAAATTAATGAATTGTAGCCTTTCCTCAACTAAGAATTTATTAACTGAAGTCCTTATATAAGAACAATGTTAATTTTTCATTTTTAGAAGAAATAATGAAATCACAGATCTCAGAAATTTAAAAACAAATTTTGGAGCCATTTTATTAAGGAAAATAAATACACAAAAATAAAATATAATCTCATAGTAAAGGTTAGACTAGTTAACATGAAGAATAGACTATGATCACGCCTGGGACTCAGAAATCTTTTCTTGGAAATTATAACCAAAGAGAGAAAAAAAGCAAAAGTGTACAAAGTTTTTGTTGATGGCATTTTTGTGGGTGATAAAATGATGAGATTGACTGGATTAGAACAGATGTTACATCTTGAGCCATAATTTGAATGAATACTCAGAGGTTAGTGGAGACTGATTAATGTAAAAGATAAGCAAGTACAGCTTGCTCATTAGCCAACATAGAACCTAAGTTTTTATTATTTTTTTAGTATAAGCATTATGCACTAAAGTCCAGAAAAAATAATGCAGCATTCAGAATAGGAAACTGAGGGAATGTGAAATGAAAGTAAAATAACCAGAATTAATGTTTTTGTTTTAGAATTTTTCTATCTACTTATCTATTTATTTTCATGATCAAATAGCAATTGCTAAGAAATGTTCAGAATTAAGAAATAACATATTAAGACAACTTAGAAATATTAACTTAATAAGCAAACAATAACATTACATGTAATGTAAAGAAAACTATCTTAATATAGATTATTTCAGAAGGCTTGGGGTGAGGGTAGGGGCAGGCTAGAAAGGGTCAATGGGAGAGAAAAGGGACATGTGTAATACTTTCAACAATAAAGATTAAAAAAATACATCACTACTAAAAAATAAAATAAAAGATTATTTCAAAGGACTTACTTGAAGCCCATCTTAAAAAAGTAGTACATGGTAAAAGCAATGACCTACTAGTACTAAATTATGCTGAGCCCAATAAATGAAATCTGTCTATATATATGCCCAGCGACCAGAATCGTGGAACGACTGGAACGACCAGTTGCTATGACACACACTGTGACAGCCAACTATGATCTGGGCCCTGATCACACCCCCCCAACTGCCCACAGCCACTCCCCCCGGTCAACCCTACCCCTGGACAAATCCATGCACTGGGCCTCCAGTAATAAATGTGCAAGAATTACTAATTAAATTAACAAAGAGGAATATGGAACATATAAAAATATACACATGTAAACTTATTTTAAAAAGGTTTTTACATGCATAAAAATAGATTAATAGAATTCAAGACTTGAAAACAGGCACCAAAAGTCTAGAAATATACATGACCAGTTTTATAAATATAACAATAGAAATAACATTACACCTTAGTTTATGAAGATGAATTATTTAACAATAATTCTGTGTAAAATGTGTTCTCTATATAAAATACAATTGAGTAATATATTTCACAGCACCAATCAAAATTAAACTTAGATGAATTAAAGAGAAACATGTAACATAGCAATCCATACAATAACTAGAAAACCTGGGCCAACGAAATATTCTTTCTAAACATAGCAGTGAGGGGCAAAAAAACCCCACAAAAGAGGATATGAGGAAATTGACTTCATAAATTATGCAGCTCCATATACCAAAAAGTGCCACAAGTAAAATTATATTAATAAAAAATAATTCTAAGTGTCCAATATGTATTAAGGTTTATTTTTGTTCAAATATATGTTTTTAATGATTTCAGAGAGGAAGGGAGAGGGAAAGATAGAAACGCCAATGATGAGAGAGAATCATTGATTGGCTGCATCCTGCATGCCCCCTACTAGTGTTGGAGCCCAAAACCCAGGCATGTGCCCCTGACCAGAATCAAACCTGGGACCCTTCAGTCCGCTTAGCCAAACCAGCTAGTGCTATATTAAGGTTTATTATTCACAATATGTAGCAAAATATAAATATGATAAGAAATTATCATAATATTATATATTTTCAAAAGTTAGAAACAGTTTGATCAGGAAGTCACAAACACTAGTAATATCTAAAAATTTCAAATGAACATAAGAATATTCCTTTTGCACATTAGCAAGTAAAGGGAACATAAAATAGCAAATGCCAATTTTGTCTATCAAAATGACAAAGAATAAAATCTATTCTTTTGTTGATATTAGTACAGTGAAACTCACTCTTTCAGGTTTTGTTGGTGAGAATATAAATTGGTCCATGATCTTTCTGGAGACAAACTTGACAGCATTTAACATAAACTCTTAAATATTCATACATGTTTAGTAGCAATTTTTTTTTAAAGGCCCAACACCTTTCTTTCAAGCATATATATATATACTCCCAGAATTTAGGCATATGCCCTTGATCAGAATTGAACCTGCAACCATTCAGTCCACAGGCCGACTCTCTATACACTGAGCCAAGCTGGCTAGGACTTGAGTAGCAATTTTATATATCATTTTTATCAGAAGGAAATGATAGGTTTGTATATATTCTTCATAAGCAGGATGTTCAGTACTTATTATGATGTATAATTGGAAACAACTTATTTGTTCAATAATAGAATACTAGTTAAATTATTGTAAACATGAATTTGAATATGCTTCAACTATGTAAAATGATGTGGATAATTATTAAATTACTTAAAAATGTTTACAGCCTATTTATCTGTCTTTGTTTGAGCTGCTGTAACAAAATACCACAGATGGATGGCTTATTAATGCAAAAGTTTCTAAGGCAGTATGGCTGGGTAAGATTTCACCTCCCCATCAGAGACTCTTTTTGTAACCTTACATGGTGGAAAAAGCTAGAGAGCTGTCTGAGGTCTTTTTTATAGTCACTAATCCTATCTCTGAGGGCTCTATCCTCATGACCTAGAATTTCACAGAAGCCTCACCTACTAATGCATCACATTGCACATTATTTGAACATATGTATTGGGCACGAGAAAACATTCAGACCAGAACAACATTATTAAATAAAAACAATTTTCTAAATATAATGCATATCATAATATCAAAATGCAAGTTTTAAGAGAAAGGTTAGAAGGGATACCCATAGTGGTAGTAAAATAAAAATATTCTGATTATTTCTCAAATATCTTTTAAAAATAATCAGGTTATGTAACTGGACAACCAAAGGGTCTGGGCTGCCTGTCACCTGTCGCTATTTGAGCCAATTAAGCAGAGACAGAGTTGAATCATATATGAGCCTCTATTCCAGTAATGCCGGCGTATGGGAGAGCACCAGGTCAGCCACAGAAATCTGCTCTCCGTCCCACCATAAGGCAGCTGCTTATATTGGGTAGAAGGACAGAGATTATGTGGGAAAGTGGGAATTACAGGTATGGGAAAGTGAGCACAGGGTAATCATTACAGCTTATGTCATGCAGGCTAGGGGGAGGGGTGTCCACAGAGGGTGGGCACCTCTGGGGGCCTCAGGACCAGATTACAGGCAATAGGGGCTGCGGGTTGTAAAGAGAAGGTGCCTCTGGGACTATATTGTTTCAGCCACGAGGTGTATATCTTTCCATAATGTTAGGCATTTCTTGGGACAGGAGGACGGACTGCATTCTGATGTTAGCTCCCATGTCCCAAGGTGTACAACTCCCAGCCAGGTTAGAATGTGCTTTCTCTAATCAGAAAAGAATAATCACGGTTAACAGAGCATGACTAATATTTCTTATAATTATAGTTTCCAATATTCTATTTCTTTTTAAAAAATATTTTATTGATTTTTTACAGAAAGGAAGGGAGAGGGATAGAGAGTTAGAAACATCGATGAGAGAGAAACATCCATCAGCTGCCTCCTGCACATCCGCTACTGGAGATGTGCCTGTAGCCAAGGTACCTGCCCTTGACCGGAATCAAACCTGGGACCCTTGAGTCCTCAGGCTGACGCTCTATCCACTGAGCCAAACCGGTTAGGGCTCCAATATTCTATTTCTGCTCCTAACAGATACTCCTAGTAACTTTCTACTTAAAACTGAGAAATATGGACCAATATCATGAAAAGTTTTTGGTTGAATTATTTAACCAGACACAGGTAATTACAGTTTTCCTATATAGTTTTTTATAAATTACATTTTTACCTTTTTAAGAATTATTTACTCTGTAATTTATTTAGTCAGTTATTCTTTTACTCAATCTGCCATATTTTACAGACTGCTTCTTAAATGGTAGGCATTATATTAGGAGTTGGGGATTAAATGGAGAAAAAAAAAACAAGAAAAGTTTTCTACTCCCAGAGAGCTTGATTTTTATGCAATATTTTATAAATAATGAAGATACAATGGTGACAATGTAATTATTATCAAGAAGATGAAAATGCAATACTTTCTAAGGTAGTTAATCAGCAATTCAGAGAGCTTTAATTTTTGCTTGAGTTTTTGAAAGCATTTCTTAAAGTACATTTACTGCAATTGTAATTTAAAAAGATTTTAAGAAGGAAAAAGAGAAGAGGAGAAAGGAAGTAAGGAAAGAAAGAGAAACAGAAAAGAAGACAAGATGAAAAATTACTGATTACATTAATTTGGTAAATGAGAAAGATATTTAATTTATTTTCTTGTAAGAATTACCAAATTTGACATGCTAATTTATGTTTCCAGTCTTACTAGTAGAAGGGATATATTTTTTAACATTTCCCAAAATTCCAGGACCATGGAACTTAATTTGGCGCCTTCCATATCTATTGTTCTGTATAATACACTGTAGGAAATAATCATTTAGGAATTATTTCTTTTAATGGAAAGCCTATCATTTACTATAAAATAATCTTGTTTACTATTTCTAAATCAAGCCAACACTAGAATGTTTCTGGAAAAGAGATTATTGTTCAAATCCTTTATTTACTACTATAGCAATTGAGGGAGAAAATCTCCTCTCAGGTAGAAAATGGCAAACATCAAAACTATTTTCATTTATATAAGTTAAAATATGCCATCATGTTTAAACACTTTCTGTATTATAATTCATTTCTGAAGGTAGTGAAAATAAAAATTTTTAGTGGACTTAAATGTTGAATTTGAAATATTACTTATATTTCTGTAACAAACTAATAAAAAATTAACATTTGAAAACAATAGCCTGCTCAGAATAGTGCTCTATAGAACAAGGAGAGGGAAATTGACCTCCATTTATCAGTATACACATACAGATACAATGCTATAAGATATGGAAATAACATATTAATTAATGGAGGATAGAAAGTCCAGATACTGATTTATATATTAATGGTAACATTTATATGTTAAAATTGTGGCATTTCAAATCAGAGGGAAAATAATTGACTATTTTACTCTTATAATTGTATAATTTACTAGCTATTTGAACTTCATATTAAAATTTATTATATCTTCTCCCACTATATGAGTACACAAATTCCAGATGATTTAACACTCTACATT
The DNA here is from genome assembly GCF_000327345.1 of Myotis davidii. Classification (NCBI taxonomy): domain Eukaryota; kingdom Metazoa; phylum Chordata; class Mammalia; order Chiroptera; family Vespertilionidae; genus Myotis; species Myotis davidii. The sequence goes on from NW_006289214.1 coordinate 2,126,939, forward strand.
TGAAATTTGAAACAACTAAAAATACCAAATAAAATGTTTGGTGAAGGCATTTTTATTAAACTAAAAGTAGAAAGAAATATATTAATATTATTTTGCTATTTTTTATGTTATAAATTTATGATTTGAAACTTGTAACTGAACAATGTTAAAAATAATAGGCATATTGCAATGAAAGCAGTAAGTATAACATGCATAAAGTATTAATACATAGAATACTTACATATATAGTTATATATTAGAAGATTATATATATTAAGATTACACTAAAAATCCTCATATATGTATGAGCTAAAGCAAGATTTAAATTACTATTCTCTACAGGTATCTATTACTTGAAGTTTTCATAGTGAGTTTTTATTATTTTGGTACTTTTTAATTAAAAATGTAAAAAAAAATTGTAATTTAAATTTAAAGAAGTATTTGTTTCATATACTCCAAAATGCTAACATTAACATATTTCAGATAAGTTCAGTCACATTTGAGAATATAGAGGCATTTATCAAGTGAATTCTCAATTTCAGCATTACAGCTTTGGTTAGTACAAAATCCATTTTTGTTTTATTTCCCCAAATCTCTGAATCTAATTTTAAATTGTTAATAGATGTTTCCAGAAAGAATTGTAAGTCAGAATGAAATAAATTATTTAAACACTGCTAGAGGGGAATAAAAATATAAAATATCATTTTACTACATCATACTGATCTATCAAGTAATTTCAGGAAGTGGGTATCAAGCTAATCAAATAGAACTCTCTTGTTCTGGTCACAGACTGTCCAAGAACATTCCTCATATTTCTGATCAAGAATGTGGAAAATAAAAATAAAAAAGAGGGTAGTGCTTCTTCAGTGAAGGACGCTGTGTTCTTTTTTCTACTCTGAACAACGAAGTGCTGGTTTATGAAAAGGGAGGCTGGAAGAAGCACTATGGAGAGGGGAAAGGTAGAAAGCTTCGGAGGAAAAAGCACTTTTGTCCTGACCACACTCTGTCCTAGAGCAAAATTATGTCTTTACTTGCTTTTGCCAAATTACCAACATTGTGCAGTAACTTTTGTTGCTATCAGTGCAGCAGGTGTGCAGATGGATACTGCGAACGACTTGATAGACAGTGAGTTTAGTAAGAGCAGGCAGCTGCTCTGAGCCATACTCACACCAGGTGAGGACTTCAGGGGAGATAACAATGACTGCACAGGGCTTTCTTTCTTGGCTAAAACTGCTATTTGGCATGGAAAAAGCAATTGCAATATGCTGCGTGATGACAACAATAGAAGCACATGCTTATTCCAGAGGTGAGCTCTACTCAATAGATTTCCAGAAGCCTTCATATATTTTCCTCAATAGACAAATTTGTTCAGGAAGTTTGACCTCTTACATTTGCACTGGATATCCTCAATTATCCTTCTTGTAATCAGTGTGACAATGTGAGAGTGCAGATAATTAAAATACTTAAAAAAAACTGATAACATTTTAGTCACTTAATTTTCTGCTCGTTGTGCTAAGTTTTAACTTGAGAGCCTAGGTATCATTGTTTTCTGGTGAGCCATCTCAATTATAGCTGTTCTTTGGCATTATTTTTATTACACGCTGTCAACAATTCTAGAAAAGTATATTAAAAAACAACAACAACACATAAACTGTCCCTATTCCGTGGAGCGTTTAAAAAGAAGAAGATATATGGAAAATATATCTAAAAAGCTTTCTCATAGGTAAGGCTTTTCAAAGTCAGTGTTCTAAATCAAAGACTCAGAATTTCAAAGGGCCGCTCAATAATATAAGTAAGCAATTTATAAATAAGCATTGTGAAAATTTAGAATTTTTTAAGAAAAATGAAAATAAGGAAATATACCGTATATTTAAATGACACAATTCAAATTATTTCATTTTAAAATATATTCTTTTTAAAATGTGATATTCTTATATTAAAAATTAAACTGACTTAATTTTCCACCTCCACCATTTTAATAAAATCATTCTTGTCAAAATCACCAAACCTTCCCCTTCCCCGTACTCCTCTTCCTAACTTCTTACCCAAAAAAATTGACAGAGCTCATCCCTTCTTTCTGAAAAGTTAACAAAAAGCAGTTATTACAATGGAGAGAATGTTAAAACATGGAGAAAAATATACCAGGTTATTTCCTTTTTATCGCCTTACCTCATTTCTCTCACAGCTTTGTCCCGAAGGCCTCATCATTGGACCACATGACAGAAGAACAGTGTGGGTAGCTAAAATTCTAAGAATCTGATCTTTCTGGCCAAAGGTACCAGTAAATGTAGGTCTTCTTTTATATAATGCTAGATGCCCGGTGCATGACATTCGTGAACTGGGAGGGGGGGTAGCAGTCCTCAGCCCAGCCTGTGCCCTCTTGCAGTCTGGGATCCCTCAGGGGATGTCTGCCTGCTGGCTTAGGCCCCCTCCCCTGGGACGGACATCCCCCGAGGGGTCCTTAGTGCTGCCATGGAGACGGGAGAGGCTCCCGCCACCACTGCTATACTAGCCAGCCATGAACCTGGCTTCTGGCTGAGCAGCACTCCACCATGGGAGCGCATTGACCACCAGGGGGCAGCTCCTGCATTGAGCATCTTCCCCCTGGTTGTCAGTGTGTGTCAGAGACCAATCGGTCCGCCATTCAGTCAATTTGCATATTAGCCTTTTATTATGTAGGATAGGATTTTTTAAAATTGATTTCACAGAGGAAAGGAGAGTGAGATAGAAATAACAATGATAAGAATCATTGATTGGCTGCTTCCTGCCCACCCTTTACTGGGGATTGAGCCCACAACCCAGGCATGTGCCCTTGACTGGAATGGAACCTGAGACCCTTCAGTCTGTAGGCCGATGCTCTACCTACTGAGCCAAACCAGCTAGGGCTAAATGTAGGTCTTGATGACCAGAGAGTATGGGGAAAATCTCAGAAAAGAGAGATGTGAGGAAGGAGATTCCCTGGTTTTGTATATTTTCCAAAAAATCCTCGGCCTCGTCTCTGAGCTGTGTATGTAATGGATAGACCCAAGGATGCATAGTGAGGCTTTGAACCTGAGTGGAGAATGTGATGGACAGAACCAAACAGCATAACAAGGGCTTGATAGTAACCACTTCTCACAAAAGGCAAGACAGAATTTGTGCTCTGAAGGTAAATTGCTTGAGTATCTAATAAAACAAATGAAGAAGCAAAACAAAATCAACATTTAAAAAATATATATATTTTTAATTGATTTCAGAGAGTAAGGGATAGGGACAGAGAGATAGAAACATCAATGGTGAGAGAGAATCACTGATTGGCTGCCTCCTGCAAACCTATACTGGGGACTGAGCCCACAACCTGGGCATGTGCCCTGACCAGGAATTGAACTGTGACCTCCTGGTTCATAGGTTGATGCTCAACTAGTGAGCCACACCGACTTGGCAAAATCAACATTTTTATACAAAATTATGACAAGACTCGGATTCCATATGATCTAATAGTTGAAATAGCAGGAAACAAATCAAAATTTCTTGACATACAAAGAACCAGGAAAATATGAGCAATTTTGAAGGGATAAAAAACACACAATACATATCAATGCTTGCTTAGATGACTCAGAATTTAAAATTACCACAAAAATATTTTAAAAATTTTATTTATTGATTAATTTTTAGAGAGAGAAACATGGATTTGTTGTTATACTTATTTATGCATTCATTGGTTTTTTTTAATATTTTAGAGAGCTGAAAGAAGAGAGAGAGATACATTGATTAATTGTTCCATCTACATATGCATTCATTGGTTGCTTCTTGTATTTGTACTGACCTGAAATTGAAACCACAATTACAAAGATAAATGCTATTAAACATTTTTGTTGGTATATTTTCCAAATACACTCTACACTGGTCTTTCCAGATATTCTCACCAAAAACTTTCATTAAATTTTTAATTGTAATTACATTAAACTTAGGAATGGTTTAAAAATAATTGACAGATTTACTATAGTGTCCATATTTTTAATATCTACTTTTTAAGTTCTCTCTCAGCAAAGTTTCCATTTGTATGCCTAGGAGAGTCTGCATTTTTGTGTCTGTTTGCTCACAGTGTGTGTATTGCATGCTTTTTATTCACACATGCCATCCCACTCCAACTCTAGAAATAATTTAGGATATTTTATATAAAAACACTTTCAACAAAGATAAAATAAAACACTTTAAAAGTATAAATTATAAAATTTATGTTTCAGTCTAAAGTACCACATGTACAATGCATCACATGTCTTTATAATACGTAACAATTCTTAATAGGAAGGAGCACAATACAGTCATTGAAGATTCAGGCCCTGGGATATTCAGGGGAATTTTGAACCCACTCCTGCTACTCATTGTTCTGTAATGTTTAGCAAAATATTTAAATTCTCTAAGACATTTTGTATTTATAAAAAGGGAATGATAAAAGTTGTGAAACTCATTATGGCATGAGGATTGAATGAAATCAATAATGTAAAATGTTAGAGAAGGAACAGTCAATAGAGTTTAGCTATTGATAACATTACTGGTTTATTTCTCTATTACCCTTTGTCTCGCATTTTCTGTTAGAACGTGAGCCTCCCTCACTCCCTTTCAGATACCGCCACCTAATCCTACTTGACAATTACAAAGCCCTTTACTCCTTGGAGTGAAATGAAGCTAACTTGAAATTGAGCTTTTATTTTTCTGACTGAATCAAGAAACTGTCTCTTGAATAAAACCAATGCAGCAAGGTTTTGGCTGTTCGTTGGAAAGGGATTACAATTTATATTTTTCAACTGTAACTGCATGGAGAAAATTATATTATATAACATGAATTAAAAGTTGCAGAAGACGATCATATATCAGTTTTCAGGGAAACCTAACTATTGCTATGGCTGAAGGCAGATTGTGTGTGTGTGTGTGTTGGGGTGGGGGTGGTAATGTAGAACATAGCTTACAACTTGGCAAACAATATATTCAACAACATCCATTCATTCTGCAGTATCGCAACAGGTTTATTAGACCTGCTTCTTAAAAATTCCATCTATGTAGACTGATACGATGACAATAGAAAACTCTATAAAAGTAATTCGAAAATAACCATGAAACATGTAATCTTCATATTTAGCTCCTTGCTGATATAACTTAATTTAGAGTAGATTTGTCCTCCTTTCAATGAAGTGTCCAACATTTTTGTTCAACTTATTTCTTGATACTTTATGTTTTTTTTAAATTTAGGTATAATTGACATATAACATTTAATTAGTTTCAGGTGTACAACATAATAATTGGATATTTGTATATACTGTGATTTGATTATCACAGTTATTCTAGTTACCGTCTATCACCATATAAAATTATAAATTATGTTTTTGTGATAGGAAGTTTAAAGATTTACTCATTTAGCAACTCTCAAATATGCAATGAAATATTTTTTTTCTGCAGTTACTATGCAGTAAATTCCATCTTTATGACTAACTTATAACTGGAAGTTTATACCTCTTGAACCCCTTCATCCATTTCACACACTCTCCAACTCTCTTCCACTCTGGCAACTACCAATCTCTTCTGTGTTTCTATTGGTTTTGTTTTGTTTTATTTGTTCATTTGTATTGTTATTTATTTATTTTATATTGATGAAAAGAGAGAGAGAGAGAGAGAGAAAAAGAGAGAGAGAGAGAGAGAGATGAGAAGGCAACATCCATCTATTGTCTCCTACATGGAGATTGAGCAGAAACCTGATGTATGCCCTGACTGGAAATATGGAACCTGACACCTTTTGGTGTATGAAGATGCTCCATCTAACTGAGCCACATCAGCCAGGACTCTATTGTCTTTTAGATTCCACATAAAGATAAATCATATGGCTTTGTCTTTCTTTGAGCTAAGTTTTCAAAGATGAGTGTTTTAGGCAGAGAAAAAAATAAGCCTCTTGGCATATAGTGGTATTTTACTTAATCTGAAAATCAAACATAGATTTTACATGGATCATGTAAGAATTCTATGAAGTTAGTGGCATGACACATATAGTAGCTATAGATTTGACATGCACCTTGAAATAGAGAAACAAGATTAAGGTGTTGTATAGTTCTGCTATATTTGATCAACATAAATTTATGGAGAGACTTTATTGGGATACTAGAAGCCCAGTGCACAAATTCGTGCATGGGTGGGGTCCTTCAGTGTGGCCTGCGGAGATCGGGCCCCAGCTCGGGTCCCCAGCCTCGCAGCCCCACAGCCCCACCTGGCACCCCACCTTGGCCTGGTGCCGCCCCCTCACCTACTCCACCATCCTGCCTGTGGAGCGATTGATCAGGGCTGGGCCCCCTGCCTGGTTCCCTCAGTGCCTGGGAGCTGGGCAGTGGCCCCACCCCCCACCTGTGCTGCTGGTCACACTCTGCAGGGCAATCAGCAGGGCGATCAGCCCTCGATTGCAACCGGCCTTATCCTGGGATCACCCACTCACCTGCTCCACCATCCTGCTGTGGTCTTGCTCTCGTTGGGGCCCATTGGGGTTGGTAGCACCTCCACTGCAACCCGCTGCAAACGCTGCATCACTGATGCCCACCATGTTCTGTGCCACCCCCTGGTGGTCAGCACACATCATAGTGAGTGGTTAAACTCCCGGTCAAACTCCCAGTCAAACAACTGCTAGAGGGGACAATTTGCACAGTAGGTTATTATTATATAGGACTAGAGGCCCAGTGCACAAAAA
>NW_006289214.1:2134999-2142191 GCF_000327345.1 Myotis davidii
GTTGCCTTCCATCTAACCCTGATTAGCCAATGGGAAGGGTAGCGGATGTATGCTAATTACCATGTTTCTCTTTTATTAGATAGGATATTTTACATTAGCTAATTATAAAACATTTTATTAAACTATAATATCCATGTAGAAGTATGCATATATCATTTTTGCAAAAGTTCATAACTTTTCACTAACTGAACACACTTGCATCAAGAGCATATCACTATCAGCATTTCTGAAACACATCAGGAGCTTTTCTCATTGTTCCTTAAAGCCATTATGCAATTCCCCGTGTGCACCATTATCCAGGCTTCTAATGTGAGTTGGTTGTACATTATATTTTCACTTAATACAAAGGAAACTAGACAAGATACATATGTATTCTGTGTGTGATGCCTTTCACAAAACATTTGGTTTTTTGAAATTAAACTATGTTGTCAAGCATAGCAGCAGATGGTTTACCCGTATTGTTATATAGTATTTTATTCTATAATTTATTCACTAGTTCCATTCTCAATGGGAATTTATGTAGTTTTAGGCTTGAAGCTACTTTGAGTAGTGCTGCTATAAACATTTAGTACTTATATTTTGGTTAACATATGTATGCATTTCTGTTGGAAATATACCTAAGAGTGAAATTGTTGCTTTATGGGGTATACATATGGTCACATTAATTTGACCTTTTGTTTCAGGTTTAAGTTCAATTTGTGGAAATGGAGGTTATAAGAGTTTGGACAGAAGGTGGTCAGGAGATCAATACCGAGTGACACTTCACTCTCCACCTCTAATTTTCTTGCTAAATTAAGTAACTATTTCTGCATGTTGAGTTATCTTCCAAGGGACTACTTAGCCTACACTAAATTAGTCTTGTGACTGGTCCATTTTAGATGTGCAGTTTATACTATCAGATGGATCTCAAATGGGATAAGCCCGCTCTCTCCTCACCCCATCTGCTACTATACCAAAAGCCATACTGTTTATACAGATATAATAAATATGAACCCAGATGTGGGACTATATTCCAGTGTGCACTGGGAAATAAACTGTGCAGAGAAATAAAAGTAATATGAAAATATTGTTGAACTTAAACTGAGAAAAATAAGCACCATATTGCTTTCTTCTAAAGTATGATGAAGCATTCATTTAGAAATGAGCTGATTCATTTGTACATAGGACAGAGACATATTTGCAGGTCATATTTTTAAACTGAGCCCAGAAAAAAATCAGTTTGTACTTGTTTTTTATAAGAAGAAAAATATTTAGAAGAAACTTTATAGGCATGTGATGTTTTATGTAGCCACATCGGTAAATAACTAGCAAGACAACAGATGAGAGGGAAGGGAAGGGGAAGGCCAGATAAAGCAGAGGTGCAAAGATAAAGTGAACTGGAAAAAGTGTCATAGAGTCTCAGAAAAACCGTGTGTCCTTAGAATTAATAATTGTTGCTCACCCACTACTTTCAAGATTGTGTATTGGTAGATTTTATTAACAAACAAAGGCAACATCTGCTCAGGAAAATTGCAAAATCAGTTGGGGAAAGTACATTGCAATAAATGGCTGGGATACCAAACAGCATGTGATGTGCTTTATAAAAGAGGAATAAAGCGCGGAAGGATAGGAGGTAATGTACAATCCCGGGGGTGGGAGTCAATATATTTACAACTGTGCAGGAAAGTGCATAAAACGCTGATGGGACCATGTCGTGGGCAGCTGAGACCCACAATGTGGAGGGAGAGGATTTTATCCTTAGAATGCAGGAGGAGAAATCTTGGGTTTAGATTGAGGAGGACACTGTGAGATATAAAAATATTTCCAAGAGTAAATCTGGAATTCAGTGTCAAAGTGTGACCCTCCAGTGATGGCGAAAGAACATGAAGCTAGAGGAGGAGAAACTGAAGTGAGTGTCACGTCAGCCATAAAACAATCATATAACATGAAACAAACTGATGAGTGATCTGTTTATTTTTATTGTATATGAAGTCAATATTACTGCCAGTTATTGTCAATATACATTGATTAGAGGCTGAACAGGAAGATAATGATATGGAAGTAATAGGAATTATATGTTGTGGTAATGAGGTAAGAAAATGATTTTTCACAATCACCAATTATCACACTAATGAAGAAATTAATCAAATATAGAAAATATAATTGGAAAACTGATGAGTGAACATGATTGACTATACTACTCGGGGAATAAGTTAAGGCACAAAATAGGAAGTTTTTACATGATTAGTATTAGATGTTTATTCTGAATGTTTGCCTTCAGGAAGAAAGGATAGAAAAAGGACAATTGCCAAGAACTAAATGCTGATTTTCTGAATAATTTCAAGGTTTATTACTAGTGGCCTAACATATACTGGTAAATGCCATTTTCTTTATGTTATATAAAATATTGACTTTTTCTCTGTGTTTTAATCAACTGCACCAGAACATAAGCTCTTTAAAGGAAAGAAAGGTGAATTATGTTTAGGATCTGGAGTAATATGTTATAAAAACCTGATTATCTTGCAAGAAACACAACTGCACTGAAGCTGACTTCAGTAAAATGTTGTTATATAGCCAGGAGAACATCTCAAAGAACAGAAGGGAAAGGACATCATAGCACCATTGAGTAATAGTGTGTATGTCAGTAATAAGCTAGAACCAGAGCCTGACAAAATTCTAATGTTCTCTGTATCTGTCAGCATTGTTTACATTTATACCTAATTCTTTGCTTAACTCTTCGTCAGCATTGTTTATTTACATTTATACCTAATTCTTTGCTTAACTCTTTGCAAAACAGCTTTCCCTAGCTCTCCAATCTTAGGAGTGAAACATACTACTGCCGAGTGCTTCTGAGTTCCCATGTTACAGAAGCCTTCCACCCAGGGGAGATGAAGTGTGCCTTTGCTAATACCAATTTGAATTTCAGGAAGGAGTAATTGTATGAATAAATTTGATACAGGTGCCCAATTCTGAACCAATCGACTGCAGCCGGGGTGCAGCAACAGATGGTTCCAGCATGGTGCCTGCCCAAAGGGCAAACATTTACAAAAGAAAGGACAATTGTTCTGAGATCCCTACAGTGACCTACAGTTCTCATTGTGGATGTGTTAAATGAATAATAAGAATGTCACATCCAGTTCTTCTCTAGTGAGTGTGTGTATTCCTCCTGGCCAGACACTCTTTGTAGCTGAGCTATTTTAAGAAAAACTATTAGATGTAGTAAAAGAGACAAAATTATTTGGGATTAGATAAGACCACTAGGATTTTCTTTTATTGTCGAACTATACTATTTGACATTGAATATGCGATGTTCAGGTGTTCAAATTCCACCTCTTTTATTTATTAATTTTACATGCTTTAGATATGCTTTTTTTCTTTAAGAAGATACATCTGAGCTCTGGCTGGTTTGACTCAGTGGATAGAGCATTGGCCTGTGGTCTGAAGGGTCCTGGGTTCACTTCCGATCAAGGGCACATGCCTGGGCTGTGGGCTCTATCTCCAATGTGGAGCGAGCAGGAGGCAGCTGATCAATGATTCTCTCTCATCATTGATGTTTCTATTGCTTTCTCCCTCTCTCTGTCTCTCTAAAATCCATAAAAAATATATTTTTTAAAAAGATATATTTGACTCACTTGTAAAATGGGAATAACAATAATAAGTATTGCCTAGGACTGTGTGTAGATAAATCAAGATATTTTCTGAAAAGTGCCTCACATAGTGCCTATCATATAGTAAGCATGTCAATAGTATTGTATTGTTTATATTTCTTTTAGTCTTTTTATTAGGTAGTTATCTTAGTTATCCTTTGGTGCTGTAGCAGAAATCACAAACCTTGTGGCTTAAAACAACACAAGTTCATTGTTTTACGGGAGATCAGAAATCTGAAATAGGTTTTACTGAGTTAAAATCAAACTGTCAAAGGGGCTGCCGAGGGCTTTAGGGAAGAATCTGTTTTCCAGCTCTGAGGGGCCAGCGAACGTACTGCATTTCTTGCCTCATGGCTGCTTTCTCTATCATCAAAGCCAGCAGTGAAGCATCCTCAGATTTCTCTTTCTAATTCTGACTTGCCTGCCCTCCTCTTACACCAAACTTTGTGATTAAATTAGGCCCACCTGGATAACCTAGGCTAAGTCCCAGGCTCCATCTAAGATTCTTAACTTAATCCCTTTTGCTGGGTAAGGTAAAGGCATTCGCAGGTCCAAGGATTCAGATGTGGACATTTTTGGGCAGCTATTATCTTGCCTACCATAACAACAATGCTCTTTCTCAAGAGGAAGTCTGTATTTTACAAAACTTACTCTATGAAGTTGTCATTCTGTTCTACATCAATTTTTGGTCTACAAATTCGTTTCCTAACTATAAAAAGAATATAGTACTGAAGAAAAAATACTAACAAAGTCGTGTCTATGGAATGAAAAAGAATAGAATTACTGATGCTGGCATTAGACTATTATGAAAATATTTCTCATATATATTCATGAGAACCTTTTGATATTATGTTAATATATACAAAACAAGCTATAGGGAGGTACATCATGCTGCAGAGAATATTATTCCAAACAAAATACTTCTCAGTTATAAGTTGTTCTTTATAACCTACTGGTATATGGAATTAAATTACCAGTGACCTGTATTGCTTAAAGCAGATCAAATTTGTTGACCCGATATAAACAATAAAAAAGTATTCTAAACATATTGCCAACACATGATTTTAAATTTTACTTAATTCTACAAAAAAATACATTTAAGTTGAAAGAGAGAGAGAATATTTGAAAACTCTAGCTAATGTTATTAGTTCCAGAATTGCCTAGACCAGTGGTAGGCAAACTGCGGCTCATGAGCCACATGCGGCTCTTTGGCCCCTTGAGTGTGGCTCTTCCACAAAATACCGACTTCTGTGCATGGGCCACGAAATTTCAATCCCACTGTACCTGCTCACCCGCACGTGGTATTTTGTGGAAGAGTCACACACAGGGGCCAAAGAGCCGCAGTTTTCCAACCACTGGCCTAGGCCATATGAGCAAATATGTAGATTCTAGCAATGTTTTTTCTTCCTATCATTTCAGGTCACATGCAGACCAATTTTGCTCTTGAGAAAAGAAAACAGAGACTCTGCCTAGCCCTTTACAACCGAGGCAGGCAATCCTTTCTAACTGCTGTGAGATACCAAAGCAAGATTTTTTTACTTAAATTGATTAGTAAAAATAAAATATATAGTTATACAATAAATTATTTGCTCTGAAATTTGTTCAATGTTTAATGAGCTGATTCTAAATGTTTATTTGGAAAAATCATTATTAGTCAAAGGATACCTCTTACTGTACCACAAGAGCCTAGAATTTAGTCTTTATTGGGCCTCTCATGTTAGACAAATTCTGATTGGCTTTAAAGTTAAAGCTTAAAGCTAGTTTGACTTCAGTTAATCTTGAATTATTTGAAAGATCATTGATTTTTCTGACTGTCTGACTTTTGTCTTGTTTCCAATTTTGACCATGCTTTGGATGACTTTTCCCCAAAAGAGCAGTCCATAAAATGAAGTTGTGGTAAAAGAAAGCCTTGCTTTAAGGTTACCTGGCATTATCCCCACATGACATTTGCTTTAAAAGAACTCTGTGAGAAATAAACAACCTTGCCAAAAGGAAAATAGCACTTAAAAAAGGGAAAAAATATATTGTCACCGAAGATAAGCAAAGAGGATAATGAATGCTATAATCTCCCAAAATTACTGTTCCATTTGTTAATGTTTATATGTCAGATGAAGGAATAGTAGATTAAAAGTATCTACTTGTTTATATGCACAAAGATGCCAAATTAAGTCCCCATTTTCTGGTGCTGAAACTTGATTAAGCTGTTCTGGACATACTCCTTTTTGAAGGTTAGAGAGGCAAATAAGTAGTGAGTGAAAGGATTTTGTTTGATGATCTGGACAATTTCAGGGAATGAATACACAGTAACACATCATCTATAAATCAACTGATATAAAATATGAAAACCCATTTTGATTATGAGGCCAAATTATAGTGTTTAACTAAGAATTTAATTTCTGAGTAGGCAATTTAATTGCAAAAGATTAACAAAAGATTATAAATTATACTTTGCTAATAATTCAATTCAAAAATTTTGGCATACATAATGCTAGGTCCTGGGAATAAATTTGTAAAGGAGATTGAGTGGCTCCTTTTCTACGTGAACTATACATTTCATTGGAGAAAATGGGCAATACTCATTTCAAATATGATGATTGTTATGAAAGCAGTAAAAAGGGGTAATATGGGACCATCTGGAAAAACCATCTAACCTACTATTTCTACTTTGTTGCCATTTATATTTTTTAGTGTGATCTGACACCATCCCTCAAGAAGTAGGACGGTAATTGCTTCCTAGCTGCCTTTCTTCCTTCTTTTCCCTTTTTCTACATCTTTATTTTAAATCTGTCCTACCTCCTTTACATAAATATCTAAGTAAAGTATGTGCACAACTTTCTCTGCTAGAAATGGCCACATAACAGTGAATATAGGCACACAACCCTACCCTCCTAAGGTTTAAAATAAACCAGGTTATACAAATATTGAAGAAGCAACTACTTGAATTATTAATTAGTTAATTGCTACCAGTAACTTCTTTGAATGGGAAGTACAAATTTCCATAAGAGAGGCACCTGATTACTGTTTTATAGGAGGTGAGGCTTAAATTGGGATTTTTAAAGAACAGGTAAAAAAATGTTTTCCAAGCAGATGGAACATCAGCGTATGTGAAGGTTTTAACATAGGAAGGATTTGGAAGAATTAAAGGAGCCTACTACAAAGAAGGTTTGGATCAAGAAGCAAGAAGACCTAACCGGTTTGGCTCAGTGGGTAGAGCATCAGCCTGTGGACTGAAGGGTCCCAGGTTCGATTCCAATCAAGGGCGTGTACCTTGGTTGCAGACACATCCCCAGTAGGGGGTGTGCAGGAGGCAGCTGATCAATGTTTCTAACTCTCTATCCCTCACCCTTCTTCTCTATAAAAAGATCAATAAATATATTTTTTTTAAAAAAGGTATGCCACAGAATAGTATAATAACGAATTAAATATAGTTTAATACAAAAAGATATGAAAAGATACATATGTCAAACTGTTCCACTGGAACTGGGATTATAAAGAAACTTTCACTTTCTATTACATTTTAGATACTATATTTTTATAGTGAATGATTTTATAACCAGCTCTATAAA
>NW_006289214.1:2142674-2147252 GCF_000327345.1 Myotis davidii
AATTCAAAACTTAAATATAAAACCTAAAACCATGAATCTCCTAGAAGAAAAGAAGGAAAAAGATTTCTTGAGATTGATCTTTATAATAATTTTTTGGATATAACACCAAAGCATAGGCAACAAAAGCATAATAAACAAGTGAGACTACATCAACCTAAGAAGCTTCTTTATAGCAAAGGGAACAATAATCAAAATTTAAAAAGGTAACCTATGAAATGAGAGAAAATATTTGCAAGCCATATATCTGATAATGGGTTAATATTTAAAATATTTATGGAATGCCTATAGCTCAGTAGCAATAAAAACAAATAACCCAATAAGAATGAGAAAATGAACTGAATTGACATTTCTCCAAAGAAGACACACAATGGCCAACAGGTGCTCAACATTGGTAATCATCAGAGAAATACAAATCAAACCACAACAAGATATCACCTATTATGGCTCTTAAAAAAACAACAACAGAGAAAAACAAACCCCCCAAAACAAAAAAAAAAGTTTTGGAGAATATGTGGTGAAAAGGCAATTTTTATACCCTGTTGATGGGAATGTAAATTGGTGCAGCCACTATGGAAAATATACATTAAAAAATAGAGAATGTTGCCATTTGTGAAAACATGGACGAACCTGGAAATTATTATGTTAAACGAAAAAAGCCAGACACAGAAGAACAATACTACCTTGTCCATTGTGTATAATTCATCTAAAATATTAAAAATTGTAGAATAAGAAAGTGTAATGGCAGGTGGCAGGTGCTGGAGGGAGGAGAAAATTAAGAGTTATTATTCAAAGGGTATAAATTTTACATTATGCAAGATGAATAAGACCTTGAGATATATAGTACAAATTATTGCCTATAGTTAACACTGAGGTACTGTTACTTTACAAACTTTCTTGGGGGGTGGATCTTATGCTTAGTGTTCTTATCATCATCATTATAAATAAGAAGGTGACAGAAAACTTTTGCAAGTGACAAATAGGTTTATCATATAACTTATGTTGATGATGTCATAGGTATGTTATGTCCAAGTTAATCAAGCTGTATACATTCAATATGTACAGATTTTTTACGTTAAAAACATTTTTCTTATTTATTCTTCTGCTTCCCTAAGTGATATCTCACGACTATGCTGGTTTCTGCTCCTTGAATCAAACTTTAATACTTTCAGTTTCTTGAACTCATTTCTGGCCATCTGCTCTAATTTCACTCTCTTCCCAGGAAACTTCATTTAAATTGATTCAGTATTAAATTTGTTCATTAAAACTTAACATTTTCTCAGACATGTTGAATTATATTATGATCAGCAACTATCTATGTTTTATATCATCTTTCACAAACCTCAAATGGTATTTGATATTTTAACTTAAACCTCACCCAGGCTTCCTAGTTCAGATACTCTTGCTGATTTTCACATTAACAACAAAACACAGACACACACACACACTCACTCAAGCATTCTCCAAATTGCACACACATTTCAGTTATGCTAGTATATTAACAGAGTAATTGCATAAAGTACACATTTTGCTGCTAGCTCTTTAGTCCACAGATAGCTATATAAGTAATAGATGTGATTCATTCATGATAAGTAACCAATCATTTAACTGTTTGCAAAGTTTGTGGGTGATTGGTTACCACATATTTTTAGTCATTTCATGTCCAGGCAGCACAGTATATAGTTGTGTTGCCTCCTTAGCACCTTCCAATAAACTCATGTGACAAAAAAAAGAAAAGAAAGAATAATGGAAGGAAGGCACTGCTAAAAGAGTTAAAAATGCAGCAAAGAAATGAACAATGAAAATGCTGAAAGTGATATTGAAATATAATCTGACTAGAATTATAGAAGAGATAGCTGACCATAGAAATATTGACGTTGCCATTGTTGGAAAGACTCTAGATGAGCACCGGAGGGATTTAGTGATGGTGAGATTGTTGCCTTAAATGAGGAAAGCAGTTGTGATGAAAAGGATGAAAATATCCCAGAGTCAGTGACACCATAGAAAAAAAAATACTTCACATTCGAGGACTCACTTGGAGATAATTCATGACAATGAAGTAAAAAGGATACAACCCTGAATGCTGATCCAAACTTAGAAGGGACTATGGTAATTTGACAAGGCATAGAAAGATGCACACTCAGTTTTAAGTTATAGGATGAGAAGAAGGCAAGCATTATTCAAAGTACTATTGATTGATAAGTTTATTTTAATAAATGAAACACTTGAATTTTCAATTTTTCTAATGCTTTAAGTTACTAAACATGTGTTAATTTTGCTATTTAAAAATTTTCCCTATCTAGCTATATAAAACCCTAGTATGCAAATCAAGAACAGCCAGTCACCCTACAGATCAGTCCTGATTGCCGGCCAGGCCTAGGGACCCTAACCTATATATTGGGAATAGTCTCTTAGATTTAAAAATTAAAACCTGGCAAGGCTACACTAACAATGAAAAAACAGGATGATGCAGCAATGACATGCATGGACTCTGGCTTGCACATTTTTTGTGGTCAGTCCTGATTCTGACACATAACTGTGTGACAAAGCCAAATACTTAACCTCTCTGCTTCAGTTTTTCTACCCATAAGATGGGAAAATGGTACTACTGCCTCAGAAGGATCATGTTATGTACTACTTTTTATAATCAGGGCAAAAAATGTAGCTGCCCATACAACAGCAAGATGCCTTTCACCTGTATGAAAACTATGGTCACTGGTGCATGTGAGAAGGGTGTCCGACTGCCAGTTTAGGCCTGAAACCAGTAGTCAGACACCCCGCAAGGGGTTCTGGATTGCAAGAGGGCACAGGCTGGGCTGAGGGACCCCCTACCATGCACGAAGTTTGTGCACTGGGCCTCTAGTACATATATAGTTGACAGTGTGAGAGTTTTTTGTTTTGAAAAATATTTTTTAAACATTCTTAAAGTTTACAGAATAATAATTTTCTCCATTGATTATTAAAATTATTTTATACAGTTTCAACTTACATGACTATTTATAATCAATCCATTATTTTCCATTTTTGTTTTAGCACCCTCAAATAAGCCATCACATCTCTTATTTAGATAAACACAATGATCTCTCTCCATACTCTTCTTCCTTTCTGGGTTTCAACTCACCAATTCATCCTCCACAGGGCAGCCAAATTGAGCTTCAGATAAAAATAAATCAGTTCATATTACACTTACAGCACTGGAACTAAAACTATGACCCTCCCTTCATTTACAGGTCAATAGGATGCCCCATAGGCTTGGCATAACACCAGACTTCTTCCCACATTTCGCAACTCCACCCCCCTGAGTCAGTGTCCATACACAGTAGAGTAAGACCGCTCCTCCTTCCATATGCATCCAAAGAGAACCCCAAACACTGAGACAAAAACCGTGCATCCTCAGGATTCCCACTCTCCTTCAACATACAGAGTCAGGAGGGAGTCCCAGACTTTCCACATGCTCTAGCACTCACAGCTTTGCCACCTGGATCTGCCTTGAGTTCACCAGGACTTATTTTTTTAATCAGCCCACAATTGAAACTACTGGTTTCAGAATCATTCCACATCTCCTGTACTCTAATCACTTCTCTACTTCCTGTTGAAACTCTCCTATCCTTCTTACAAAACTTCCAATATACGCTTTGGAGAAAAAGCTCCTAGGACCTCAACATTTTCTCTACAGACTTCGTCTTCTTGCTCATACAGAAAACACTACCTTCAGCCTTCTCAATCAACACAGAGTTTGTCTCCTCCCTTAATTCACTAGGTTGGTGTCCTATGTTCTAAATTCAATTTCTAGATTATTTTCTTTGTCCCTAAAAATTAGCTTTGCAGCTATGATACCTGAGCCTCTTACTTACTACTTCTCATTCTTGTCTATTACCAATCTTTTCATAAACTCTTACATCTTTTAACCATTTAAACGTTTGGCTAATGGTCACTTCATCACTACTCTGGTGACTTTTCTCAGTGATCTTATCAGTTTCTATTTATGATCCCTGGACATTCAGTTTCTTGAGTTACTCTATTTATGCCATCCTTCACCCTAACTCAGTCACTCCAAGAAGTATCTACACTAATAAAAGAGGAAAATGGTAATTGGCATACGACGCTACGCTTTTCATTGGCTAATCGGGGCTATATGCAAATTAACTGCCAACTAAGATGACAGTTAACTGCCAACAAAATGGTGGCTAATTTGCATATGAAGGCACAATGCAGGGAGGCAAAAGGGAAAGCAGGAAGAAGCCCCCTGCCACTGACAATGCCTCCCAGCCATGATCAGAGAATCAGGCGCCTTTGCTGCCCTGGCCAGTGATAGCAGGAAGTAGGGGTGGAGCCAGCGATGGGAGCTGGGCACGGTCGAAGCTGGCAGTCCTGGGAGCTAGGGGTCCCTTGCCTGGGCCTAAAGCAGAGCCCACAATCACGGGGCTGCTGCAGCTGTGGGACCCCACTGCCCGGGCCAGATGCCTCGGCCAGAGGCGATAGGCCTGGGCAGGGGCAGAGCGGGAGATCGCGGGGAGCTGGGAGTCCCCTGACCAGGCCTAATGCCTTGGCCAGAGGCATCAGGCCTGGGTGGGGGGCGCG
>NW_006289214.1:2147532-2172636 GCF_000327345.1 Myotis davidii
TGGGGGTCCCCTGCCGAGGCCTGATGCCTGGGCCAGAGGCATCAGGCCTGGGCTGGGGGCAGAACCAGTAATGGGGGGAAATGAGTGTCCCCTGCCCAGGGGCCGATCCTGCGATTGGAAGGTGATGGGGGTCAATGCCTGAGGGCTCCCAGTATGTGTGAGAGGGCAGGCTGGGCTGAGGGACACCCCCCCACACACACACACACCCAGAGCACGAATTAGGTGCACCGGGCCCCTAGTAACCTATAATCCGTCATCACCTATGGCATCAGACCCTTTATAATTTAAATTTGCTGAACACTAAACTCTATTTCTACCCCCATTCCATCAAATATTTCAACAATCTTTTCAACCCTATTGAAATTTTTCACTTTGACTATTTCCTTTATATTCCTTTCTTCCTGCTTACCCAGATTACATTCTATAATCAATCACTACAACCATTACCTTTCATATACACTATACTTTTTTTACTGCCTCCTTGATTTTTTGTACTCTTGGCAAAATCACTAACCAATTAAATTCATCTTTTTGTTTATTCCATGTTTGTACCAATGAATTTGAATGTGTGAATAGAAACACAACCACTGTGACTTTTATTTTATAGTCATGATTATGAACATTAAGCAGATTCTTAAAGTTGCTCACAGTCATACCTTAATTCCTTATGCCATTAACTTGCTTAATTTCCTACATGTTCATGACATATCTACTCCTTTTTCCTTGAACTTCAGATAGCTTTTCCATAGACTCATTCTTTCACTAATGACCTTTTATTAATTTTTATTTAAATTTTCTCTGTAAAAAACTGCAGGTAACGGCAAAATGTTCCCCCAACTCTTAGTATTATATCTACCCACCTACCCATATCATCTGTACACACCAATTGTTAATCTCTCTAAACCTAATAAGGCAGTCAACTGGCTCTGAATCTCATCTTTTCTCCCTGTTCTAAAACATTGCTCCAGTAATTTTCCCCTCTTTTCTAACATCATTTTTTACCTGTCCATTAGATCCATTTTAATCATCATACAAATTTGTACAAATTTCTATCTTTACAAAAGGAAACAAACAAAAATCTCCACATATTTTTTTTATTGATTTCTTTTCCCAGCTGCTACCTCCACATTTATTTTTTGCATTTCTTTAAAGCAAAGTTCTTTGAAATATTATTCTTCATCACTGTGTCATTTCAGACTTTCTTTTGTTTAGTTGATTTCTTCTAGAGAGAGAGAGAAAGGGAGAGGAAAGGAAAGATAGAGAGAGAGAAACATCAAGGTGAGATTAACACATCAATTAGCTGCCTCCTGCACACCTCCTACCGGGGATCAAGTCCCGAATGGGAATTGAACCAGCAACCTTTCAGCCCACAGGATGATGCCCAACCAACTGAGCCACACCTGCCAGGGCTAATCAGACTTTCACCCCAACTACTTCAGCAATATGGGTCTCATCATGGCCACCAAGGTCCTCCCCACTCCTAAGCCTTATGGTCTGTTTCTAATCTATTTGTTTGATCTTTCGATCTCCTTTTTACATCCTTGGTGAGATATTATCTTCAGAGTTCTTCTGTGATTCTACTTTCCTTTGATTTCCTCCTTACCTCACTGGTCACTCCTTTCAATTCCCTTTGCTGATCTCTTCTCCTTCATGTTGGAGTGTTCAGGATCTTCTTTTCTTCTCTATCTAAAATCACTCCCTTAGAGATATGTCTGATTCATTGTGTCGCTTTCAATACCATCTGTATGCCATCAGCTCTCAGATTTATATATCTACTCAGAAGCAATCACCTGAATTTATAAATCCACCAGCTTATTGTACACTTACCTGAGATAGTAGATATCTCATAATTAGCATTTCCCTGGAATGTCTAATAAATATCTCAAAATTGACATGCCCAAACCTGAACTCCTGATTTTTCACACACAGTCTAATGAAACCATGTTAGTAGAAACTCTATTCTTTCAGTTTTCAACTTAAAACCTACACTTCTACCTTTTTCTTATACTCTACATTTAATTCAGACAAAATACTGTTGATTCCATTTTTCAAAACCCATTAAATATTGAACTGCTTATAATATTTTTTATTGAAATCAGATTCTCAAGTGGATTATTAAAATAGCTTCCTAACTGGTCTCCCTGCTCCATCTCCTCCCTTTAACAGCAGTCAGCGTAACCTTTTAAAAATGTAAATCAAATAATTCTACTTCTTTCCTCTAACCTTGCTAATAGAGCTCCATGTCAATCAAAGTAAAAGCCTAAGCCTTTTTAATTGCTTACAAAGCTCTACATGATCTGCTCTTCCTCATCCTTCCTTCTTTCATCACCTTCTGAGCTCTTATTATGTTTTGCTCCTCCACTGTGACCCAGAAATACAGGCTTCTTTGCTTGTCTCAAAATACATGTTTCCTCCCATTTGAAAGCTTTTGCACCAGCATTTTCTACTGCCTGGAATGCTCTCTCCAGCCCATCTCTGAATATCAATATGGCTTTCTCTGAACCCAGTTTTAAGGTTTTATTCAAATCACAATAAGGCCCACCCAGAACAATATTTAAAATATTTATTCTTGCCCCTTACCAGCATTTGAAACCCTTCTCATAATTTGGACTCTGTGAGGAAGGATGGGGTCGTTCTACTGAAGTATGAGAGGGATGTGCGTAGGCATTGCCTGCATAAGCTGCTGTATCACACACACAGTCTCTGGTGGACTGTTACCCACAACTGAAGCCGATCTTGATCTGTCCTTTCTCTATGCAAGTCAAGCATTGCTTCATCCAGTGCTTGACTTGTGTTTTCTTGGTGACTCTGCTACTGAGATGCAATGGACAAAAGTATCGGGACTTCTATTCTTGGCAGTTGCCATAGTGATCATCTTTGCTCCTCCATGTACATGGAGTCCTCTCCTGGCATGGGTAACAGGTACCCATTGTCTACTGGACGGAACGGAACACAAAGTGTGTGATTCATAGGCTAATGACATCAGTTTGGAGGCAGTTAGAATAGAATTTAAGAGTGTAGTTATGCTGTTAGGAGGTTTGGGTTTCGGTTCCAGTTTTGCCATGTACTTATTGTAATGTTACTATGTACCTGGGTGTCCGAGAACAGAGGGATCATGCTTGCAGAACATTTTTTTTTCCTATTATAATCCACTTTCTCTCTCAAAAGTGTCCTGATCTGGAAGGAAAATTGTATGTCCCTCCACATCAAAGTGAGCATTTTTCCTAGGCACAGGTTTTTCTTATTCCAGTTTCCTTATTTATAAAGCAAACATAAAAATGATGCCTAACTCATATAGATGTTGAGAGAATTAAATAACCACACATTGCTTATATGAAGAGCACACAGTTTGCATGTGTGTTTATTTATATGTACACACACACTTGCACACAGAGAATACAAAAGTCAAAGAGCTCAGACCAACAATTGTAATATATTGACAAGTTTTGTCTTTTAAAAAATGTTCTTGATTAGCCCATTTAATTACAAAGCTACAGAAATATATGTGCTAAATAACAAAGCTTCATCTGACAAGTTAATTGCTAATAATTCCCATAAAAAGGATGAACATATTATTCATTTATACTGGAGGTTTAATAATATACTTCCCAGTGACTACCTACTTGCTTATGGGTAGAGACAAAATGAAAAAAAGCTATTAAAGTATTTCCAATAATATTGTCAATTAGAATGAGCAAAGATTTTTCTCTGGCATATAGTATATATAATAGAATAAATAGTTTGGATATATAAAAATACATGTAAATATCCATTATAAGAAATATATTTATTAACAATCTTAGTTTACTTGCTTTTCTTTTTATTACTTAAAAATTCCTTCCTTATTTGAATCTTTGTGACTTTTTCAATTCTTATCATTTAATTTTTATTTAAAAAAATACAAGATCTTTTTTACTTAGTATAATCATTTAAATCACATAATTAGTACGATTATCATCAGGCATCAAGAATGACATCAAGAAAGTAAAAAAAAGTTACCAGTCATTCATTAGTGAGGGTTATGAACTAAAAAAAATAAATAAAAAATAACATCTAAAGTAGAACACAATTCATTTTAATAAGCTAAAGTGCAACAGTAAGGCCAAAAGACAAGATATGTGATAAGCAGCTGTGGGGCCTAAAGGTCATCACTAAACATGGTTCTCATTTACCCTTTTACTTTCAGTGTCAGGATCTTGTTCTGGCAACATAAACCCTTGAGATTTCTCAAGCCTACCCTCCATATTGAGCTACCTTGCTAATTCACAAAGCCTTGGTGATTATACTCTGTTATGATATCAGTGGAAAGGTCAATGAATTCATGAAAATACTTTTTTTTTCACTTTTATGACATTCTGAACCTTTTCTCCTTTTACAGTTTTCAACAAGAAACGGATCATCAGGGTCATTTTGCATAATAAATAACCATACAGTCACCGTTTGTGATGTCACTTTCCCTGTCACACGCTGAATACCCAGAATGAGGGCCTCTGGACGCTTTGATGCATTTTCTTGTTTTTTATAAAAACAAGAATGTTAATAGGAAAATAAAAAGGAGAGACAATGCTTTTAATAAGACAAGCTACAATGTAGAAGATGAAAAGGTTAAAAGTTACCTTCAAAATCTCATATTAAGAGCTGACTTAGTGACTGCTAATATCTTTTTAAAATGTTTTTTAAATAGTCTTTCCCACTGAAATTTGTCTCTGTGTATGGTGTTTGAAGGAAAATAGCAGAAGCAAGCTCTAGAGAATTGTGAGTTAATAAAAGAATGGAAACCTTGAATAAAACAAAATAAAAAATAATAATAACATGCAATGCCATTTCTCGCATGCATCCAAATCTGTAAGCCATAATAATGCTTATACTTTCCCATCTATTATAGTCATATATTAACAAGTGTGAATATCAACATGTTTCCCATTATGTGACAACAGAAATGCCTGTCACATTGAGTCAAGACAAACTGCTTTTAAGCATGGATCACATAAAACAGTGGAACCTCCCTCTCATTTGTGCCAATGTAATAATAAGAAGTCACTTACAGAAGGATTGATTGGCTTGAATTGCTTGTAATATTTTGTGGCTAAATTATTTTTAAAGTAGAGTTTGTGCATTAAGTGAATTTTGTGGACTTGGTTTGCACTATAATAATAGGTTCCTCATTTCACTCTGTGTAGGACCAAGAGCAAATTAAGCTGTGTTCTAGCAAGATTGGATGGCATCTAAAAACAAGTTCTGACTGAGCACTTGTTTGATGGCCAATCCTCATAGAGTCCAAGATTTTTATACACATTTGATCATTTATGCAGCAAATTATCACATGCTATAGTTTACCACATTTCATGATACATTATGTCCTAAGTCTGGACACAGGTTAACACTATTGGAATGCTCTGATGCCACTCAAACACTGGTGAGCCCCCAGAACAGATTAAGGTCTATTGAAAATCAACCATAGAAGAGCCCACTACACACACTTAACTGACAGGGGAAATGACATGATCAGGAAGGTGGTTTTCCCAGGATGAGGTTTATCTATTTTCTCAGAATGTGCTGACCCCTGCTACTTCCCAAAATATGGGGAACTTGGCTGCATAATTTATGGTGGTGAGGGGACTGCATCCATGCTCTCCCCTGGCAGAAAAATAAAAATAAACCAACACAATCAGGCTTGGTCAGTCCCACATATTCAGTTCCCAAAAGCTATGAACACTCTCAGTACACACACACTCACACACACACACACACACACACACACACACACACACACACGCCAAAACACAAAGCACCATACGGAGAAATAAAGCATCTTGAGAAATAAAGCAGGCCAGGTACAGAGACTTGGTTAACATTCCAAAGGAAGTCACAAGTAAATAAATTAAAAAAGTGACAGAGGACACAGAAGTAAAATACTATAAGAATTAAAAAAATAACTATAAGACATTATGTTCAACTTTTTCATAATAAACTTTAAAACCTTCAAAAAAGATAAATTCCTAGAACAAAATAATTGTAATTCAAATGCACCTAGACAGATACATAAAATATCTCAATAGGTTTTATTAAATAAAATTTTAAAAATAGGCTACAAATAGACAAACAATATTTGTACCACACACAACAGAAGAGAGTTTGTATCTAAAATATATAAAGAACATCTATTGGTTGCCTCTTGCATGCACCCTTACCAGGAACTGAGCTTGTAACCTGAGCATGTGCCCTGACTGGGAATCTAACTGACAAACTTTCAGTGCATGGGACAACGGCCAGCTAATTGAGCCACACCGGCCAGGGCTGTTTTTGGGGTGTTTTTTTTGTTGTTGTTGTTTTGTTTTTACCAAGTCAATATGGCCAGCTAATTGAGCCACACCGGCCAGGGCTTTTTTTGGGGTGTTTTTTTTGTTGTTGTTGTTGTTTTGTTTTTACCAAGTCAATACAATAGTGTATTAATATATTTTGACTATACAACTAAAATATATTTTTGAAGTACTTTGCACCAAAACTATGAAAAATGCTAAATATTATTTCTTATCTTAGAAGTTAAAAAAAGAACAAGTTATTAATTTGTTATAAAGCATATGATATTTCAGTGTAGGTCCACATACATGTACACTAATACTGTTAGACACATATAGGCAAAGTATCTAAGGTTATGTTACTTTGTAGAATGTAAAATTAAAAAAGTAATAGTTTGTGGATTTGATTGTTATGATGATGTGCAAATCTTTTTATACTTGGAGGCATTTAGAAAGTTTGTTACTAATTGTAACTATTAGTATGATCATCTTAAAAGTGAATATTTTGCTCAGTTTTGTAAACATTAGAATTATATTTTGATAATAGAAAATTATATTTATTTTCATTTATTAATTATTTTAGTTATTGTTAAATTTATTTCAATAATGTAATCTCTTCCAATTTCATTTTATGAAAACATGTTTTTAACAAAGATTAGGAAGAAAAGAAACCATAATAATAAGAGTCTATGAGAAAAAAATACATCAATATTTTACCTTTAAAATATAAAATAATTGCTTAGAACTTGGTATCTTGTAAACTTTTCTCCTGAAACTTTCATCAGTTTATTTTTATTAAATGTATTTGGGTGACACTGGTTAAAAAGAGTATAGAGGTTTTAAGTGTATACCTCTGCAATACATGAGCCGGCATTGCATCCCACCACTCAAAGTCAAATCATCCTCCATCACCATATATTTGATCTTCCTTTCTTCCTTAATCTTTACTAACCCCCACCACCCATGGTATTTAAAGGTATAATATTTTTAAAAATGATCTCCTTCCTTTGTGTATTCTAATATACAGATATTTAAAAATTTGTCAAGCCTTGCCCTAGCTGGTTTGGCCCCGTAGATACAGCGTCAGTCTGCAGACTGAAGGGTCCCAGGTCTAATTAGGGCCAAGGGCACCTGCTGGGGTTGTCAGTTCGATCCCCAGTGCCGGTGCGCACAGGAGTCAGCCAATAAATGATTATCTCTCATCATTGATGTTTCTATCTCTCTATCCCTCGCCCTTCCTCTCTGAAATCAATCTATAATAATAAAAGCATAATATGCTAATTAGACTGGACAGCTAAACGTCCTTCTGGACGTCCTTCTGAATAAAGCCGCTTTGGCTGCCAGGGCCGAGAGCAGGCAGCCACAGTGGCCGGCAGTGGCAGCTGCTGTGGAGTGATGGGAGCAGCACCTTCCCCTGATGGGCCCACTTGGTCGTCTCCGACAGAGGAAGGCCAGACTGTGGATTACGCCCTCTCCCTGTGGAGAGCGGGCCTAAGCCACCAGTAGGATATCCCCTGAGGGCTCCCAGACTGTGAGAGAGGGAAGGCTGGGCTGAGGGACTTCCCCCAACCAGTGCACGACAATCTTAGTAAAAATATATTCTTAAAAAACTTCTTCAAACTTTGACTCATATATCTATTAAATACTTATAAAAGGAACTCATAAGAAATTATTTCTGTTATCTACATTTTCAAATATTTCATTTCTAAGCAAATGAAGAGATATAAATTACATATACTACTATAAGACAAAAATGATCTTGCATAAAGAGATGATTTTCTATTTTTTAAATTTGATGTGCTTTTTCTGCATAACTTCTAACTAAAAATAGTATGGAAATGAAGCAATAGTATGTAATGAGAGGACATGTACACCAAAAACATTGAATTTCTTCCTGCTCAACTTGTATTTGAAAGGGAGAATATCTTTAATTTTCAATGACATCAAAGGTGTACCTTAAAAAAAGATAAATTGAAGAGCAATATAATCATTGTGTTTTAAGTTAATAAAACTCTCAAAGTTGACAACATGTTTAACATCTTTCTGAATTTGTAATAAACACTAAATTTGATAACAGATACCATACCTATTCATTTTATTTCATCTGCTAAATCTTTAAACACAAAAACCAATAGAGTTACAATCTATTATTATGCAAAAATTTGTAACAAATAGAGAATATTAGTACTGGCAGTTTACCTAATAAGATGCTGCATCAATGTGCAAGCTTGGCAAATGACTT
Organism: Myotis davidii; assembly: GCF_000327345.1. Taxonomy (NCBI): domain Eukaryota; kingdom Metazoa; phylum Chordata; class Mammalia; order Chiroptera; family Vespertilionidae; genus Myotis; species Myotis davidii. The sequence continues at coordinate 2,156,074 of NW_006289214.1, forward strand.
GTAATGTACAGTAGGAACTTATACAATAACAATATTTCGTGAAAAAATTGTAGTGGCCAGACATTGAAATAAATGTCTTTACTCAACTCGGATTTCTAAACCTGAGCCTTTCTGACAAGATGATATAAGTACATATGCCAAAACTAGGCACCAAATCTCCTCTAACATTCTGATATTTTTCCAGTAAAAATTTGGGAGATCAAAATTTGGAATACTGTTTATAATGTGATTCTGAGGCTGCTGTGTAATTGCTAAGATTTATTTGGACGAAAACCTCCAAATAAGTCTTTATTTTATACCTTTCTATGTCTACTTGGGTACTAAAAGAGAAATAATAGGCTTGGTTTTGATTCTACAGTAAAAGTATATAAGACTTTTATAAAAATATAAAGTAGATTAGTCTGTGTTACTCTCTTCAGTTTAAACTTCAAATCATCATAATTACTTCATTTACATTAATCAGTTTATTTTTCTGTAGCTAAAAGGGAGAATTTTTGCTTAACCCTATCTTGACAATTACATTTTGAAATGATTTAAAGGCTCTCAGTGATGAAAAGTTGTACTTTTATTTTCATTAGAGAGTATGACTGTCAACAACCTAAATAGTTAAAAAGGCTGAGAGTAACTCCTTTTGGTAGTTAAACCAACACCTACAGTAGTTTAATGTAAATTTTTACTCACAACTTTACCTCTATTTTTATGTTTATTTGCTCATTTTTAAGAACATATGAAGACTCTGCTCATTAAGTGGATAGCTGTTACAAAAGATGGCAACTTACATTTTCCATGTTTAGAAAAATTCAATTATGTATAAATTTTGTTCTTATTTATTTAAAACTATGACTTAACATTATACACACCACCCTTTAACTTAATATTTCTTATTTAAAATGCACATTGTACAGCTGTGAAAAAGGAAGAACTCTTACCATTTGCAACAGCAGGGAAGGGCCTGGAGAGCATTATGCTTAGTGGAATAAGCCAATCAGATAAAGACAAGTATCACATGATCTCACTCATAAGTGGAATCTAATGAAAAAAAAATAAACTGATGGATAAAATAGATCCAGAGACACAGAAGTATGGAACAGACTATTGAACTTCAGAGGGAAGGCGAGGAAGGGTGGGTGGGCAGGAAGAGATCAACCAAAGAACTTGTATGCATATATGCATAACCCATGGACACGACAATAGGGTAGTGAAGGCCTGAGGTGGAGAGTAGGGCAGGCTAGAAGGGGGGAAAAGGGGACATATGTAATACTTTTAACAATAAAGTTTCAAAATAAATAAATAAAATAAAATGCACACTGTACACAAACCCCCCAGGCTCTAAATCATTCAGTTAGACAACTGCTTAATATTCCAGTGTGAGCTTACCATCCTCTATCCACCACTCCTTCCATAGTAGGTATTCATATTATTTTCAAGATTTTTTCCCATTGGTGAAATCATTGCTATAGAGCCTTGATCATATTATTTTCATTTTATTGTATGATTACTTTTATTGTTATTTTTATATGATAAAATACCAAATGAGGGATTGCTTTTACTTTACTTGTGCTTTAGTTGTAATGGATTTTGCCAATTTTTGAGTTATTTTCATAGCTTTAGCAGATTTTTATTAAAACGTACTTATATATTTTCATAATTCTGAGATAGTCTATATTTTTATTACTTAAATATTCTCATCCAGAAACATAAAAAGTCTCACCATTTGTCAAGAGGTTTTGTATGTCGATTTAATGGTAATACAATATGTACCTTTGTTAAATTTTTATTTTAGTTTCTGCTACTATTGTTAATAGAGTTTTATGTATTTTTTTTCATTTAAAAGTGGTTACTGCAATTAAGAGAAAACTCAATAACACTTTTAGCAATTAGGTTTTCTTTACCTCACCACAAACAATATAGGGCCTTGTATTTTTCTTTGTGTGATTAATTTTTCTTGGCCTGTCTGCTAGGTGGAAAATATTTTGTCATTTACATTTATTCAATTAACTTTAAGGATAAACTATTTGTTTATTATGGATCCACTTTCTAAAGAACCACCTTACACTCCATCTAACCGCGGCTTCTCCTCTTCTCCTTGTAGCCTAGGAGCCACTCATTTTCTTTTTCCAAATAAAGTGCAAAATATCTTGGTGCTGGTTTGGAATAGAGTTGGATTCAATTCTTTTTCAATTTTATTTTTCAATTCCAGTTGACATTCAATACTATTTTATATTAGTTTCAGGTGTACAGCATGGAAGGTAGACAATTAGATGCTTTATGAAATGATCCCCTGTGATAATTCTAGTACCTGCCTGGTCCAGTACAGTTATTACAATATTATGGGTTATATTCCCTATGCTGTATTTTACATCCCTATGACTATTTTGTAACTACCTATTTGTACTTTTTAATCTCTTCACGTTTTTCACCTACCATCCACCTGCTTCTCAGCTAGCAACCCTTAGTCGGTTCTCTGTATCTAGAAGGGGGACTGCATTTTTGATGTTTTCCTGCAGACAGCTTTCACTGCCCTTTTGCCCCACATCAGGGGAAGTGTATAAATATCGGCTTGCACATGAACCCTGATCTAGTCCCAACCCATAAACACAAATAAAGCCCAGGAAACCCAATAGCACTCTCTTCTTCCTCTTTTAGCCGCATGGAAACTGAGCTCCATGTAGAAAGCTGGCAGAAATATTTTGCTGTTTACTAAATGAGTAATACACTTTATTTCTGATCCACTGGTACACCTCTGTCATTTATCCCAGCATCCCTAATTTCCTTGTGGCAGGGAACGGCTGCCCAATATCCAGCCTAGTGTTAAGAGCCCAAATTAAGTAATTTTGTTTTAGTCCAATTGGACTGCTATAACAAAATACCACAGACCGAGTAGCTTATAAGCAACAGACATTTATTTCTTACAATTCTGGTAGTTGGAAGTGCAAGCTCAGAGTGCCAGTGTGGATACCTGAGGGTCCTATGTTGGGTTGTGGGCTTGTATTTGTATCTTCATGTGGTGGAAAGGGCAAGGGATCTCTCTGAGGTCTCTTTCAAAAGAGGACTAATCCAATTTATGGGGGTCCCTCTTTCATGACCTGATCACCATCCAAAGGCCCTTATAATACCATCACATTGAACATTAACATTTAACATGGATTTTGTAGGGACACAACATTCATATCATAGCAATGTTCTAACTAAGACAGTCTTTATTACAGTTTTAGGTTAAGCCATTGTTTTTCTTTTGTGTTCTGTACATGATACAAGATGATATATCCAACATAAAACCATAGGACTCAAGAATATAAGAAAATGCTAATTAATAATAGTTTAAAAGCTTTCCACACTATTCATTGAAGTAGTTTTGCTACTTTTTATTCATAGTTCAGGCTTTAAGCACTCATTAAACTAGATTTTACTACTAAATGTATATATTTTGACTCATTTAATACTCAATAAGTAATATAGCAGTATTGGTTATTAGTACAAGTTTACAGATAAATACATTGAGGCACCAGATATGGCCAGTTAAGGACATACCTAGAATCTCATTCTAAGCAGTCTTAAATCACAGCTGGAGCCCTAGCTGATTTGGCTCAGTGGATAAAGTGTAGGCTTGCAGACTGAAGGGTCCCAGGTTCAATTCCAGTCAAGGGCACTAGCCTGGGTTGCAGGCTCAATCTCCAATAGTGGGCAGGAGGCAACCGATCAATGATTCTCATGATTGATGTTTCTATCTCTCTCTTCCTTTCTCTCTGAAATTAATAACAGTATTTTTAAAAATTTTAAATAAATAAATAAGATAAATCACAGCTGGAGAAAAATTGTTAGAAATCATGTTTGGCATTAAAATATGCTGTAGTCTCACCAACTTTTAGTAGTCTTATAAACATTAACACACACGTGGTAACTAGTGTAATGTACATAGGAAAATAATAAGATAGAAATATCAAAAGCCAATGTGTGCCCTGAAACAAAATCAAAGAAAGACACTAAAAAAAAAATTAAATAAATAAAACAAACAGTAAAGAGGAAATATTTTATGAAAATTCAATTGCTGTTATATCTTAATGTGATATTACTATCTGTGGAAAGTGTAGTCCAGATGTTTCATTCATTTTGAGGCACTAAATCATATTACCAAATTATAATAAATGCAAAATGGGCTCAAAACCAGAAAATGAATACTTTCCCTTTTCTTTCTAAGTATCATGATTAAATTTCCTGGAATTGCAGAAGGAATATTTATAGATGCCAATAATTGCCGGGAGCCGGTCCATCCTTGCTGTTTCAAGGGACCTGGCATATATGGCATACTGTTCTTAATATATTTGCCCACGTTCTTGGCACTATGTGTTTTAACCAAGGTCACCTCTCCGAGAAAGGTTGTTTCCCCAGGTAGAGATTTTCCCCTGAAGTTAGGGAGGGAATAAAACCCCTTCACTAAGTGCCAGGCGGGTAATTAATCTCTTTAACTACGAACAATCATGCTTAAGCTACATAATCTTTACTCCCTGGAATGGAGATAAGAAACGCCCTAACCTTTGGACTAGAGATTGATAGGATTGGAATCAACTGGTATAAATACAGATGCAGAACGTGGCTGGAGAACCTAGCAAAAGAACATGGACACAGAACTTAGCTGGAGATTGTGGCTAGAGATCCTGGCAAGGCTGCTGATCAACTGAACGCTGTCTCCATGTCATTCCTTCTTTGCCGACTCCGTCCACACCTTTGGGGACCCCTGGACCTGCTGGGGTTGGACCCCAGCAAATAATTTAGCTAACATTTTAATAATCCCTTATTACCCAGAGGTTAAAAAAATACAAAGCTCCTAAATTATTTGGAATGCAGTAACTTTAACACAACTTATTCTGTATTAGTGTCTTTTCATCTCTATAAATATAACAATATAGTTTCATTAATCAAAGACAAACCTTGGCCACACATTTTTAAAAATGTCACATTGTAAGTAGCATATAGTTTTGGTGATGAATGGAATCATTTCTGCATGAGAACAAATTGAAATGAAAACTGATAGAATGTTAAATCATTAGGCTTTAAATATATTTGAGAAATCCATTTACAGCTAATAAAGTTGAAATTCAAATAATTTAAGATTTATGCTCAATCACAGAGATGGTAATTGTCCGACTAAGGACTACAAAACTGGTTTCTATCCCAGGTTCTAAGAGAGCTGTCTACTGCTGATGGAACACAGGCTAAGCGTCATGATTTGTGCCCAGAATAGGGAGATAAAGCGATGAGAACATATCTCCCTTTGCACAATGCAAAGGTTTTTGGAAGACTCCAATAATTGACTGGATGAATGATTATCAGTTGGATTCATCCTATGAAGACGAAGTAACAGAGTGATCAAATAAAATAAAATAAAAAGACACTGTGGCAGTCCACAGATCCAGATGCTATCTCTATTTATTTATTTTTATTAAAAAACTTGCTCCTCTACTGATTTTGGTTGATGGTCTGGTGACAACATTGAAAAATTACATGTATGGAGGAACAGTGCAGTTAAATATGATACATTAACTGCCTAGCCAGCATGGCTCAGTGATTGAGTGTCGACCTCTGAAGTAGGAGGTCAAATTTTGATTCCCTGTCAGAGCACATGCCCGGGTTTTGGGCTCAATTACTGCTGGGGGGCCTGTGAGAGGCAGCTGATCAATGATTCTCTCTCACCATTGATATTTTTAGCTCTCTCTGTCTCTGAAATCAATAAATATAAATATATATGTTAAAAAAGATAATAAATTAACTGAAGTGGCATTCAACATTGACCATCATTTCAAATTCTGTTTTTTCCCTTAACTATTGCCCAAGTAGGTTGGTCAAAGTCTCAGAGATCAGGTTGTCTGAGTTAATTCTAAGGATAGTAGGTAATCACATTTTAATTCTCTTGAAATATTTTAATATTTTAGTTAACCTCATGTCACTGTGCATCACTGAGCATATGTAGTTTTCATTATATATATTCATTAATTAGAAAAATGCTTAGTATTAAACATAGGAAATATAAAAAAGAGCTAATATTTTGGTAGTGTAAGAAAGACTTAAATAAAAAGATCTCCAGAATAGTCCTCTATATTTGCATTTGGGAACATTTAATATAAATACCAGGTAATTGACAGTTTTTATTTATTCTGATTACCAAGGTAGATTTGAGTTGAAACTTGTCTTTGTATGAGGAGGTGATGCGATATAGTGGGAAAAATGCATAAGGATTCAGACCAACTGAGTATCAGAATGTTTATATTAATTGAATAAATGTGAGCAATCATTATCACCTCCTTATTGCTATGTTCTTTCATCTGTAAAAATAAAGGTATTTTGACACAATCTTTCAAGGCCCATTTTTAAATATTTTGTCATAAAGCAGCTGCAAATTCTTTAAAAATAAAATGAAAATTGATTGTGCATGACTACCAAAGAGAGGAGTTCTACCCTTCCTGTTAGTTGTAGCAAAGCAGTCAGGTAAAACTTTAAATAAAAAGTCATTTGATATTTAACTGCAAGTGGGATTTAACTTTCTTGACATGATTTATTTGCCAATAACCTAGCACTGTGGTAACTTACTGGGTTCCAGAGCTCAAAATGTTTTCATAGGCTGCCCTGCCTGTCTGTTGTTTAATTTTAATGATGCCTATGTATTTAAATAGAAAATAATAAACTCCTTTACTGAAAATAAAAGTAGGTCTTGTGCTTTAGTTTTATCAAATTGTTTAAAGCTAGTTTCTACTATATATGAAACCACGTTGATATCTGCTTGCCCTTATTCATTCACTGTCATGTAACAACTTTTATGAAATTAAATTAATACAATTAAAATAGCAGTTTACATTTAGTTTATCTGAAATTTGAATAGTGAGGTGAGGGCAGAAAAAATTTAACATACTTTAAAGTTTGGGGTAGAAAATTATTGCTCATTCTGTACAATGGAGAGATCATGCACGTACATATAAAGCCAGGGTACATCAACAGTAAAACACAACAACTACATCTGAGACACTGAAAAGTATAAATTAAAATGTTGATTATCCTTGATGTTTAAAAGAAATAAATAACTATGTTCTAATTTTTCTCATAAAGAACTTCAATGTTGAGTAATTTGCATTCCAGATAGCTTTGTTAACCATCATCTGAGAGCAGGGTGAGTCAGTTGGGCAGCTGCTTGAAATATCCACACTAAGAAATAATTGGAATAACTATGCTAGTTAGCTATCTAGGTGGGGTGTTTTGCATAAACTGTGAACTGAAAATTGCAACTTCCTCCCACATATTAGACAGCCACATTTAGCGAGATCAGAGGGAAGGAAAGCAAACCTCATTGACACAGAAGTCACCAACACTAACACAATTTGAAAGTTATTTGAAGACTGCAGAACACAAAGAAGCAGCCAGATATTAGCAAGTATGCTCTTGTTCATGGATTAAGTCAGCAAAATTAATCTAAAATTGTTCACATAAAGTGGTAAAAAACAATGTCTTTGGATATTATATAACTATAAGATATTTCTTAAATTATAAGAAGGAAATTGGCTCAAATAGTAATCTTAATCTTCAAAAGATTGAAATCAATAAGATTTTACCTATCCTCTCTTTTAGACAATTTACACAATTTCTCAACATGTTTGCGTTTATGCTTTCTAGAGTACAGAGATGAGAATTTGTTTATTTAGAAACTGAAATTTGAATACTCATCATTATATTGCTTAAAAGCCATTAGAATGTGCAATGAATGTAGAACATACAAACATATAGAATTTTCAACTTATTGATCGAGTTGAGTTTAGTGTAAATAAATAATGAATTGATCAAATTAGTTATCTAAGTTACTGGTAAGATTAGGTTTATAGGCAGTGAGACATGAAGCAGCAAAAACAAGAAATTTCACCCTAACTGATTTGGCTCAGTGGATAGAGCATCGGCCTAAGGACTCAAGGGTCCCAGGTTCAATTCCGGTCAAGGGCATGTACCTTGGTTTCGGGCACATCCGCAGTAGGGAGTGTGCAGGAGACAGCTGACCAATGTTTCTCTCTCATTGATGTTTCTAAGTCTCTATCCCTCTCCCTTCCTCTCTGTAAAAAAATCAATAAAATATTAAAAAAAAACCCAAGAAATTTCAACAGAAACAAGAATTTAGGGAATAAAGGCTGATTTCTCAGCAAATTATGGTCAGAATAAAAGGACACTAGATACTAAGTTTTAGACAGCGCATGCTTTGGAAATAGATATGGGATTTTGATAGAAATATTGTAAAGAAAGTAAAAATACTAACTGGATAGTATATATGGAAATACAAAGCCTCTTCTTACAAGGGCACTACAGCCATCATCAGGGCCCCATTCGTTACCTCATCTAAGCCTAATTACCCTGTAAAGACCCCATTGACATTTAGAAAGAGCAACCTCAGGAAACAGTTGAGTTAAACAGGGGCCAAATGAAAACTGAATGAACAGGAGTACTGGTTTCAGTTGCAACATGTCAAGAGTGTGGAATGTGTCACGCCCATACTTAAAACAAAAAATAGTTTGACAAACTGAAAAAAAAAAAAAAGAAGACTTATTTTAGGCTCATGGAAACTGAGGTCACAGGGCAAATGTCTTTCTGAAATCTGGAGAGATAGATGCATCCACAGGAACACAGTCAGGATCTGTTTAGGTGGCAAATGCCACAGGAAACATCAACTGGTAGGAACATTTAAAAGGTAATTTTGATGAGCTAGAGGCTGAGTTTAGACTAGCATTAGACTGAGATATCCACTGGAGGCTGCAATGTTAGTGGTGTCCCCAAATATTCAAGGATACCTCCTGGAATATAATTAGTTTGTTGTTTTTTAATATATTTTTTATTGATTTAAGAGAGAAAAGTAGAGGGAGAGAGAGAGAAATATCAATGATGAGAGAGAATCATTGATTAACTGCCTCCTGCACACCCCCTACTGGGAATCAAGCCCACAGCCTGGACATGTGCCCTTTACCAGAATCAAACCTGGGATCCTTCAGTCAGCAAAACAATGCTCTATCTACTGAGCCAAACCAGCTAGCGTTTCTTTTTCAGTTTTTAATGTAGGTACAAGAAAACGTAAAATTACTTAAACAACTTACATCATATTTCTATTGAATTATGCTGTTCTAAATTACTGACTTATCTCCACTACCTCTTTCTCTTCTACTTCATTCCCTGATCCGGGTGAGGGGCGCAAAAGTGTCAACAATGCTCTATCCACCGAGCCAAACCAGCTAGCGTTTCTTTTTCAGTTTTTAATGTAGGTACAAGAAAACGTAAAATTACTTAAACAACTTACATCATATTTCTATTGAATTATGCTGTTCTAAATTACTGACTTATCTCCACTACCTCTTTCTCTTCTACTTCATTCCCTGATCCGGGTGAGGGGCGCAAAAGTGTCACTTTGGCATATTTATTGTTTTAAATTACAGGCAATTAAAACACAGCCAGCTTAGGAAACTCTTATTTTTATTTTCTAAACCACTTATTTTTTCTGATTTTAGAAAAAGAGTGAGAGAGAGATGTGTTATTCCACTTATTCATGCACTCATTGGTTGATTCTTGTATGTGCCCAGACCAGGGATTGAACCCACAACCCTGGCATATCAGGACAGCACTCCAACCAACTGAGCTACCCGGTCATGCAGGAAAAGCTTTTAACCTCTTTCTTTATTGCCTGAAAGAATTTTGAAAGGAGGCCTGTGCCAGGAAGAGAGCTATTACCAGAGATAAATTTTTATAGCAGCAGACTTATCCGCATGGCATAGGAGGCATTTATTTACTGAACATTTGCTTTTCTCATCTTGCTATGAATTAACTTCCTTCCTTTTGAGGCCCTACCCCCTTCTTCTTAGGTCAGGCTGGAATATATAAGCCTTAATTTCCTGACTGCTTTGTAGTTTAATATTTTTTTCAGGAGCTCCTGTACATATGATATTAAATTTGTTTTTAGCTATTAATCTGTCTTGTGTCAATTTAATTATTCAGTCAGCTAAAGGCTCTAGAAGGAAAGAAAGGTTTCCCTCTCCTAAACAGGAGAGCATTATCTTTACCCTGGATTTCGATTCTGGCCTCTTATTTTTTCTCTGCCTCACACACATCAATGTATTCTTTCCTTCATCTCTCTATATTTCCTCCCTCATAGAGTTGAGATCATCAAACACCTTATCTCGTAGCACATGCAAGTTTCCAATTTGATTTATTTTATACAGTGACCTTTCTTACATGGAAATCATATTACACTGTTGATTAAAACCCTTTCATCTCTAAACTTTATAGCTTGCCATTTTTCTCATAATTTTGTCCCGGCTCACTGCACCAGTCTAATTTCTAATACCTGCCTCCAACTCACATTCCGTGCTCCAACCAAATTGACCTTCTTGGTTTCATCAAATGTTCTATGCATTTGCATTTGGATCTTTTCATAATCTATTATTCCTAATATACTGTGCATAGTTTTACCCCCAATTCCAAAGCAATCACTGGCATAGAGCAGCACTCAGGATAAATTGAATAAATGAATGAATGACTACTGTTCTATAAATAAATTATTACAGGAGTTTAGTTAGTATATAAATATATTTCCTGAAGCAGAAGATAGAAAAACTTAAGCCATTTTGTTTGCAAAGATTACTAATTATATTAAACATCTTTAAAACTGCCAATTGTGATTCTAAGCAGTTTCACTGAAGTTAAACTGCTAATCTTTTCCCTCCCAAATTGTTTTAACTTTGAACTTACAATTGTTACTTTGTAAAATATTCATAGCATAACCTGGAAAATCTTCAAAATATCTCAGCAGTTTGCTTTAGCATCTAGGGGTGAAATAAAAATTAACTTCAAAGCAAATTAGCAGTTTTTCTTTTCTATTCTCATCAAAGGAAGTGTAGGAGGAATTTAGGTCTTCTGAGAGCATATATTATAGTTCATTATACAAAAGAAAAAGGGGTAAAAATGAATTCAGGAAAAATTAATATGTGAAGTTAGTATGCTACAATACAGTATTACCACTGCTATATAGAAGGGTTTTTTTTAAACTAAAGACATATTAACAATTAGTAATGTACATTTATTATATAGAATTTTTATTATTATATCATTGCCATAATTCAATTTTCTATGATCTGTTCTCAAGAACATGAATAGAGGTATTCCTTCCCACTTCACTATGTTCCTCGGGATTTTAAAGGTAATAAAAGGTATGTGGTAGCATTAGAATAAAGATTAATTATATTGTAGGTGAACATACCAAGATTAAAAATTATTACAGAATTTTCTAAGATCCAAGCAGCTGCAAGAGTCTCTTTTCTCAGTGTCTTAGTACTTCAGTTCCTCAACAAATAAGAATAATATAATTATAAAATAATAAAATTGAAAATAATTTTACAGGCCATCTAGCACAATCCCCAACCTAATGGACTAGCCTCTCTACAGAATATAATTGTTAGCTTTTGATTTATTTTCCAGTGAAATGGCTTCCTACATTAAAAAGCAGACAATTGTATGTAGGGTCATTCTAATGGTCAGAAATTAGACATATTTTGCCATTTGAAAGGAAATAGAAAAAATCTAATCTCCCTTCCACATGACAGGTTTTTTGCTTGTTTATTTGTTTTACTTTGTTGTTTTTGTTTTTTGTGAGTTTCCAGTCTAAAAGTTCCTCCTTCCTTTTAGGGTTTTTAAAAATACATTGTTTTCACAATCTTCATAATGTTGGCACTCATTTTCTTTATAAACTTCAGTTGGTCATCATTATTAAACTAGAGTCCCAGAGCAAAAAATTTGTACATGGTGGGGGAGGACCCTCAGCCCGGCTTGCATCCTCTTGCAGTCCAGGAGCCCTCAGGGGATATCCAATTGACATCCTTAGTGCTGCCGCAGAGGAGGGAGAAGCTCCTCCCACAGCCACTGTGCTGGCCAGCCATGAGCCCAGCTTCTGGCTGAGCGGTGCTCCTCCTATGGGAGTGCACTGACCACTAGGGGGCAGTTCCTACATTGAGCATCTGTGTGTGCCATAGCGACCATTAGTTCCACCAATGGGCTGAAACCGGCTCTCCAACATCCCCCAGGGGTCACGGATTGTGAAAGGATGCAGGCCAGGCTGAGGGACCCCACTGGTGCACAATTGGGGCCAGGGAGGAACACGGGAGGTTAGCCAGCCAGGGTGGGACTGCAAGAGGGCTCCAGGACATGTCTGGCCCGCCTCGCCCAATCCCAATCGACAGTACCCCAGCAGCAAGCTAACCTACCCATCGGAGCATCTACCTTCTGGTGGTTAGTGCACGTCATAGTGATTGGTTGAGCAGTCAACTGTCTGCCCGCTGGTGGTCAGTGCACGTCATAGCAAGCAGTTGAGTGTCCTTAGCATATCATTAGCATATTACACTTTGATTGGTTGAATGGCCCACCGGACGACCGGACATTTAGCATATTACGTTTTTTATTATATAGACTAGAGGCCCTGTGCACAAAAATTTGTGCACTTCGGGGGGAGGGGGAGTCCCTCAGCCTGGCCTGTGCCCTCTCACAGTCTGGGACCCCTCGGGAGATAATGACCTGCTGGCTTAGGCCCGCTCCCGGGTGGCAGAGGGCAGGCCCAATCTCTAGGTGCAGCCCCTGGTCAGGCTCAGAACAGGGCTGATTGGGGAGTTGGGGCGCTGCCCCCTATCATGCACAGAGCAGGGCGGATTGGGAGGTTGCGATGCCACCCTCAGTCACGCTCAGGGTAGGGCTGATTGAGGGGTTGGAGCACCACCCCCTGTCACACTCAAGGCAGGGTCCATGGGGAGGTTGCGGCCCCACCCCCTGTCACGCACAGAGCAGGGCCCATCAGGGGTTTGGGGAGCTCCCCCCCTCACACACAGAGCAGGGCCGATCAGGGGGTAGGGGCACCGCAACCTGTCACACACAGAGCCGCAGGGCGATCATGGAGTTGGGGAGCTCCCCCCTGTCATGCACAGAGCAGGGCTGATCAGGGGGTTGAGGAGCTCCCCCCTATCAGGAACAGAGCAGGGCAGATAGGGAGGTTGTGGCCACACCCCCGTCACACACAGAGCCGCAGGGCAATCAGGTGTTTGGGCGCTGCCCCCTGTCATGCTGATCCTGGGGCCGGGAGGCCTCATGGCTCTGATGATCCTGGGGCCAGGAGGCCTCATGGCTCTGATGATCCCAGGGCCGGGAGGCTTCTCGGCTACACTGATAACCAGGGCCGCGAGGCCTCTCGGCTCCACTGATCCCGGGGCCGGGACTCCTCTCCGCTCCGCTGATCCCGGGGTCCTGAGGGCTCGCGGCTCCGCTGGCCCCGGGGCCAGGAGGAGGTTGTGATGCCACCCTCAGTCACGCTCAGGATAGGGCCGATTGGGGGGTTGGGGCACTGTCCCCTGTCACACTCAAGGCAGGATCGATGGGGAGGTTGTGGTGCCATCCCCTGTCACTCACAGAGCAGGGCCCATCAGGGGGTTGGGAGGCGCCCCCCTGTCATGCACAGAGCAGGGCCGGTCAGGGGGTGTAGGAGCCCCCCCCTGTCACTCACAGATCAGGTCTGATAGGGGAGTTGGGGCACCGCCCCCTGTCACACACACAGAGGGCCGATCAGGGGGTTGGGGAGCTCCCCCCTGTCAGGAACAGAGCAGGGCAGATAGGGAGGTTGTGGCCACACCCCCTGTCACACACAGAGCTGCAGGGCAATCAGGTGTTTGGTCGCTGCCCCGTCATGCTGATGCCGGTGCTGGGAGGCCTCGAGGCTCCACTGATCCTGGGGCTAGGACGCCTCTGGGCTCCGCTGATCCCAGGGCCAGGAGGCCTCATGGCTCTGATGATCCTGGGGCTGGGATGCCTCTCTGCTCCGCTGATCCCAAGGTCCTGAGGCCTTACGGCTCTGCTGATCCCGGGCTGGGAGGCCTCGCAGCTCTGCTGATCCAGGTCCAGGAGGCCTCTCGGCTCCGCTGATCCCAGGGTCCTGAGGCCTCATGGCTCTGCTGATCCCGGGGCCGGGACGCCTCTCGGCTCCGCTGATCCCGAGGTCCTGAGGCCTCTCTGCCCTGCCGCTTTAGGGCTGTTTGGCTTCACTCCACTTGGAGCCTAAGCATGCAAGTTTAACCACCATCTTTTAGCTTCTATAATTGAAACATTGTATCTTTTGGAGATGTTGCTTCAGGAGCTCAGAGCCCCGCAGCTGCAGACGGGGAACCTTGGCTTCCTCCATCACTGGGGCAACCAAGCCTCCTGTCTCAGCTGCCTGGCTGCCTGCCGCCATCTTGGCTGGCAATTAATTTGCATATCACCCTGATTCGCCAATGGGAAGGGTAGCGGTCATACGCCAATTACCATGTTTCTCTTTTATTAGATAGGATTGTGGCATCGAAATGTTTATTCATCCTGAATATTAGCATGTTCTTTTTTTAAAATATATTTTTATTGATTTCAGGAAGGAAAGGAGAGGATGAGAGAGATAGAAACATCAGTGATGAGAAAGAATCATTGATCAGCTGTCTCCTGCATGTCCCCTCTGGGGGTCAAGCCCTCAACCTAGGCATGTGCCCTTGACCAGAATTGAACCCAGGACCCTTTAGTCTGCAGGCCAATGCTCTATCCACATTGTTCTTGCACCTGTGCAATTTACAAGTGTTTGGTAGCAACTTTGTGAAAGATCTTCTCATAAATAATCGGGTTCCAGGAAACAAGACAGCTAAGCTTTGAGTTTCAGATGAAGTTTTCCTGAGACATTGGTCAAAATTCAGACTATTGAGATGATGGTTTCATGGCTACTTGGAATGAAGAATAATTACAGTAAATCAGGAGCTTCTGCCTTAATATTGCTGTCAACAACATTACACAGTGATGGAGCTTTGACAGAACCAGGGAAAATCAATAAAAGCAATCCTCGGGTGTCATACTCCCTGAATTCAAATTATATTACAAAGCAACAATAATCAAATCAGCATGGCATTTTAAACAAACAAAAAAAGGAGACACACCACAGGAACAGAATTGAGAGCCCAGAAATGAACCCACATGCATATGGGCAAATAATTTTCAACAAAGGAGCCAAAAACATACAATGGAGAAAAGGAAGCCTCTACAGTATATTTTTTCTTAAAAATAATAATTAATAGTGCTTTGTAGGTGTGCATATATTTTATTACAATAAGTTTTTGTACAGTAGTTATTTCAGGAAGGAAGCCACATGTTTGGTGCAAGATACTACTATACATTGTATTTATTTAAAAAATACATGATCACATTTTAAAATATTAAATATGTATATAAAACCCTAATATGCAAATAGACTGGATGGCAGAACAACCAACCAAACAACTGGTTGCTATGACATGTGCTGACCACCAGGGGGCACCCACGTAATATGGCAGGTGTCAGCAGCAGGTTGTAGAGCATGGAACATGGCGGGCGTCGGCCGTGGTGGGTTGGTGGAGCAGGTGAGCGGGGGTACCAGACCAAGTCAGGGCTCCAGTCACTGTCATCAGGGTGAGTCTCTCATGCTTACTAAAAATTCTTTGCTCCAGCGCACCATGGTCCCACCTGATGTTGCACCTGCTGCCGGCGCCGGCACCTCCCCCTGCTCCTGAGGGGTGATCAGGGTGGCAGCCACCTGTTGCACCCCCTTGCTGGTGCTAGCCCCAATCACTCTGAGCCATCAGCAGATAAGAGTGGGATGTGGGAGCGGCAGTGGCAGAAGTGGGGTAATATGGCAGGTGTCAGCAGCTGGTTGTAGAGCATGGAACATGGCGGGCGTCGGCCGTGGTGGGTTGGTGGAGCAGGTGAGCGGGGCAGGGGGTTGGATGGGGTGCAGAGGACGGGTCGAGACTCACCTCTGTGCCCACTGTAGCCTCGCGGCTCACATATCCTTTCAAGGTGCACAATATCTTGGACTGGGCCCCTAGTATGAAGATATTAGTGTACCAATAAGTAACTGATATATTACATTGTTGTTAATATTCAAAGGAAAAATAACAGACTGAGTAGAATACAATATATTCAATCTTTTTCCAAAAGTATAAATATATAATTTTTTAAAACATCAATGTCATCAGTTTTAAGCTATGTCTAGTGTGCTGATATACACTTAAAACTTGAATCTACCTTATCTATTAGCAGGCATTTGCTAGCTTTATTGTCATCAGCATGTTGGCTAAGTATACATTGCATATTCATTTTAGCTATGCTTTTGTTTCTTTGAAGCTATCATTGATATTACATTTTATAATAAAGGTGCTAAATAGTAAATTTATAAATATAAAATTCAGTGGTATATTTTTCGAAGTTTAAGCCACACTGCTATTGAATTTATACTCTTTAGATATAGAGTTCATCCACTATCTTGGAATTTATATATTTATTTTGTCATTGACATGATTCAAGTTTCTATAATTCCTGGGACCTCAGTCCACAGGCCGACGCTCTATCCGCTGAGCCAAACCGGTTTCGGCGATATTACATTTTTAATAAAGGTGCTAAATACTAAATTTATAAATATAAAATTCAGTGGTATACTTTTCGAAGTTTAAGCCACACTGCTATTGAATT
>NW_006289214.1:2172665-2174389 GCF_000327345.1 Myotis davidii
TCAACAATTACTTATTCTGTTATTGACACTGAACTATTTTCACTTTTTCCATGTGTAGGTGTCTATGTGTATTTTGTACCCCCTTGCTTCTCATTATTTCTCCTCAATGCTGTCTATTTGCTCTTTTTTCTTTGCTGTATATAAATCAAGAACATGGAACACAGAATATTGAAAACTATTGATAAAGGCTTAGATTAAAGGTAAATTATATTTAACTCTTATTTTAAAGTTTTGGGTATGCTTTTGACTACTAGTATGTATCCACTGGTATATAGCTATTTATGAACACAAAGGACAAAGATCCTGCATTGTAAAGTGCCTGGAGAATTTAGTATGGAGAAGCAGAGTGACTGAGGGGAAAGAACTAGAAGGTCAGGTCAGGCAGCAGGTGGTTGTTTATGGCATGGTAAGGATTTTGAATATTTTTCTATGTGAGAGGGAAAGCCATTAGTGGATGATTTACTTATGCCTTCAAACAATCACTCTAGCTTCTGTGTATATCATATATAAGACGGGAGCAGGGATGAACTATGGAGTCAATATGTATGCTATTACCACAACCTGCTAGAGCTACAATGATGGCTTTGAAAATGTTGAGTTTTATCTGAACCTTGTGCTCCCCAAAAGTGAGACCAGTTAAGAAATCATCTCAATCCAAACATATCCCTATATCCCTGGAAATGGATAACTACAAAGGACCATCCCTCCCTCACATAAGCTTTCCTCGGGGCTCCCGTAAAACTCAACAAGGATGCTTTGGTTAAAGGTCTCTATGCAATACCTATCACCCATCCTTTTCTTTGAGCATTTTCCTTATTGTAATAGCCTTAATTAAATCACATCCTTAATTGCCCAGTGCATTTATTCCTTCAGAGATGGGGGAGTGTGGTAGTAGGGCAAAATGGATTGCTCAGAAGACTGGCTGATAGATTTGCTAGTGGGATCTGAAAGAGAGAGACTCACAATGGATCCAAAAGATTTGGCTTGAGAAAGGGAAAGAACAACCATAGTAACAAAACAAAACAAACAATGACTAAGGAGCACAGTGAGAGGAACTTTTCAGAAGCATCATGGAAGAATTTAGGATTAATTTTAGACATGTGAATTATGAAGAACCTGTGGATCACCCCAATTATAATTTTAATTAGGCAGGTAAATGTTCTAATCTGAAGACATCAAGGGAGAAGATGGCACTGGAAGTATTAAATGTTAGAGTCACCAGTCTGTTTACAGCAATAGGCCTGTGTGCTTTCACCTAGGGCAGGGCTTCTCAAATTTCAGCGTGTACCAGTATAGGAATCACCCAGAGAGACTGCGGAACCCAGACTCCTGGGCCTCACACCAGATTCTGATGCTGTAAATCTTGGGTGGACCTGAGAAATCCACCTTTCTAGCAAGTTCTCAAGTGACGTTGATGTTGGGAATATGATGACCATACTGAAAAAATGAGTCTATTGGGGAAAGAAAGAGATACTAAGACCTAAAGAGGTGGCATGTCAATGTGGAGGCTGAGAAGATAAGGTGGGAGGAGGGTGAGGGCATGTGCCGGGGGGAGGGGGTCACTGCCGCCCTGCCCTTGACCAGGTGTAACCCCTTGTTCGTGCGCTGCCTGAAGCCCAATCACAAGAAGGTGCGTGACGCCGAGTCCTCGGGGAGCGGCCCTCTCCCCACGCTCACGCGCGGCCCGCCCGCCACGCGACTTGGCGTTGCCGGTGCCCTTTGCA
>NW_006289214.1:2174416-2193749 GCF_000327345.1 Myotis davidii
AATAATAATAATAATAAAAACTATCAAAGGAGCCTGTAAAAGGAGCATTCAGGATCTTAAGAGAAGAACAAAGAGACAGTGGTGTAATTATATGCATACTGTTATAGTTATACACCTCTGTTCTTTTTTAGAAAAAGGTAAATAGCTTTTATTGGTTTGGCAAGGAATCTTAAAACAATTAAAAGCTAGGTGGAAAGCTCCTCTTTTGGGCTATTGTTTTTCTTACTCTAACCTGGTAGGGGTCACGCTGCTGTGATATACAGTTTCTGTTGTGCAAAATAAACTTCTATTATCTGATGACTCACTTTCCTCTTTAAGAAAATCTACAAATTAAAATGCTCACTCATTAAAGGAGGCAAAGTGCATATGACCCCGAACCACAGGTCTTAAGTAAATGCTGATTTATTTTTCTAAACAGATCATGCCCCGTTATGATCTTGTGCCCTGTTTAATCTCATTCACACAGAAAATTGTTCTCTTATTCAAAGTAACAAATATGTGTAAATAACACTTCGGTAAAACAGACACACAAATTCTTTAATTCAATATTACTATTATTTATTTGAAATTGCATGAAGCAACATCTTATATCTGTAAGAAAAAAGATCATGTTAACAGACAAAAGGAAAACAGAAAGTAAAGAGCATTGATATAATTAATATAATTAAAAAATACTTATTTTCCCTTTGCCAAAATGTAAAGAAAAGTGAAATAATGAGAGTCCATGGGGGCACCAAGGCATAGCATAACTGAGGGTGCTTTCAGTGTTTCCCAGTGATTTCCCTAGCCAGTGGTCGGCAAACTCATTAGTCAACAGAGCCAAATCTCAACAGTACAACGATTGAAATTTCTTTTGAGAGTCAAATTTTTTAAACTTAAACTATATAGGTAGGTACATTGTTATTAACTTAATTAGGATACTCCTAAGGCTTAGGAAGAGCCACGGTCAAGGGGCCAAAGAGCCACATGTGGCTCGCGAGCCACAGTTTGCCAACCAAGGCAAACCATCCTAAATAAACAAAGATGAAATAAAAGCAGATACTCTGCCTAAGAAACCTTGCTATGATGCTTATCACTGACCTTTCAGTAATAATGAAGGCTTTAAATCCCCCCCCCACATAAACAGTATAGAACCCCCACAGAATAGAGTAAGATCAGTGGTGGCAATGATGCCCTTTTCAAGGACTGCCAGGTTAATGCTCTGTACAGAGCACTGTGATGGAGGAGACTCTACTGTTACCATATCATATTGATGCAGCTGTGGTGTAAAAGTCTGAAATCTATTTTAATAAATAAAAATATAATTTAAATAATTCAGCAATTCACTAATTGCAAAGCCAATATGACAAAGTAGTATGTCATGGATATTAGTACCAGCTAGGTCTGGGCACGATGATATCTGATGCCCATAATTTGTGAAATGGGGCAAAATCTTCCAATTCTTGGAGCTGAAATTTTCCATGTATGTTTTTATTTGCTAGAACCATCATAAAAAAAATACCATAGATTGGGTAGTTTAAACAACAGGCATTTTATCTTTTCTCTCACAGTTCTGGAAGCTTGAAGTCCACGATCAAGGTGTCAGCTGATTCAATTCCTTGTGAGGGCTCTCATTCTTGCTTGGAGATCATTGCCTTCTTGCTGTGTCCTCATGTGGCCTTTCCTCTGTCATGGGAGAGAAGAGCTCTCATCACTGATGTTTCTATTTTTATTGATTTCAGAGTGGAAGGGAGAGAGAGAAACATCAATAATGAGAGAATAATTGATTGGCTGTCTCTTGCAAGCCCACACTAGCGATTGAGCCGGCAACCCGGGCATGTACCCCTACCAGGAATCAAACTATGGCTTCCTAGTTAATTAGTCAACACTCAGCTACTACTGAGCCATGCCCACCAGGCCCTTTCTTTTCTTGTAAGGACAGCAATCCCACTCCCATGACCTTATTTAAACATAGTTACTTCTTTGTGGCTCTGTCTCAAAATAGTCACATTGAAAGTTAAGGTCTCAACACATAAATTTTGGGAGAATGCAGTTCAATTCTAACACTCTTAAAAGAAATTTTAAAAAGTGAACACATGTTCAGAATTGCCCATTGCTGAACCTCTGTTTTGCCTTTTCTCAACTTCAGCCAGGTCTCTCTTTTTCCTACAGACGCCTGAAATCTACTTGCCCCCAATCAGAGTAAGTATAGCAAAAGTGAAGCATGCCCCATACCCGCTTCCCCTGGGAACCAGCTGATTGCATGGAGACCCTTTTCCTATCAGACGCCACTGGTCATTTCCAGTTTCCCCACCAAAGATTCTGTTTCTGCCTGCTGGCCCCTGCTTTACCCTGTAAAAGAAATACTTGCTCTCTTTGAATTTGAGGTGTTCATAGATATCTGAGATTAAAACAGTCTATATTGAAATATGCAGTTTTTCTAATTAAAGTCTAAGTCCAAATTTGTTTTAATTTAACAAAAGTTAAAAATGTGTATCTTATTGACTTATTTTGATAATGTATAAACCAGTTGGGTTAGTGCCTATTATATTGCAGGTGAATAATTATGTGTTCTTGGGCATTCGACTTACTTACTAAAGTACATGTACTTTGTCAGTCAAAAATTTTAAAATAGAAATATTGCTACATTTTTGTGCTCTCAAACAATAGGCAGACTTTAGAAATTGTATCGTAAGAGGTCACATTTCAAAGACTTCATGGAAAATTACCATACTTAAATTTGTAGTTGCATACCAATGCACTGAGTCAAATAACATCAAAATTTCCTAGGGCAACAAATACACATATGGAATTTAAATGTCTGATTTTATTACTTTGACTTCTAAGGCCTGTCAAAAAATCTTTACCATACGCACAATGATGAATATAAAATAAATGAATAATATTTTCCCAAAATGTCACTACACTGATTTTTTTCACCAGCAAAGCTCCTGCTTTATCTTAGGAGAACTTGTTATACAGTAATAGGACAAAGGCATTAAATAAATTCATATCCGTGAAGTGCTCAGTACTGATTTGCTCTTTGTCTGATGCTTTAATTATGTCACATCATTTACCTTGGAAACAACACTTTTGGGGTAGGTGTTATTATCTCCATTTGCACATCTGGATAGTAAGGATCAGAGAAGTCAAGTTGTTTGCCCAGGGTCACACAGCTCTTAAAAGGAAGAGTCAGGATTTAATGAGTTCTATTAATATATCCCCTAAAGTGCTATCTTTTTACTATAACATCTTGTAGTCCTACAAAGGAATAATTCATAATCCTAGCAGCACAAGTAAGCAGGCTTGTGCTTTAGGAAATTAAGACATGAGGCAGGAAAATAGAGATTTCAGAAGATAGGAAACTTTTGTCTTTTGTTATGATTACATGAAAGGTAGCTTTACATACCAGTAGCTCAAAAAAAGTGATATTTCATTTCTATGAGAAACCATAAATGAAAGTTTAAAACTGAGAGATCCTACTTCAAAATATTCATGATATAGGTTCTATGCTTAGCCTCACAGAGATACCACTCTGTTAGTTTTTAAAGCTAAAATGTGTGGAATTGAAATTCATATGTTAATATGGATCAAAACTTTTAGCTAATTAGGACAAAACTATTATGTTATTATGTTAACCATGGAACCTTCAACATTAAAAAACCATAGTGACAACAGATACCACTTTCAAACTTGGTATAAATAAAGGGGGCACAAAAACCTTTAGCAATAAACGTCAAAAATGTTAAAAATAAAATAAGTGTATTACACGGGAGGAATAATACTTAGAACATTTAACTATAAACCTGATATTTTATAGAGTGGTTCATTTAATGTTTTTAAATAGAAACAAAGTTTTCTTCTTTCGTTAATTAATTCATTTTTTTTGATGTACAGTCCTTCATAATGTTATATTGTCCTTGGCACATAGATTCAATCATAAATAAATCTCTAAAATTTTGCACAGTTTGCCTGATATAGAGAGCAGTATGACTGAATCTGAATGGATTTTTTTCTCTATTTACAGCTTTAGCTTATAGACTAACATTCATTAATTTAAAAAAGGGGGTAGGGAATAACAATTAATGTTTTTATGTTCTTCAAAAGAAACATATCAAAATATGATTTATTTTATTCCTAAAAAATCAACTTTATTTAAAATCTTGACTTTATTTAAAAAAATAGATTATGAAGTATTTGGAAACAGATTAAACTGGAGAAATTTACATTTTGCAATTCGTTCCTACTTTTATTTGATCAGAATAAGTGGCAACATGGATGTGATAGTGCAGCGTTCCATTAAAATCAATAATTTCCTCATTGCCTAGTAAGTCATTTATTATCCTAATAATGATTCTAATTGCAATAAGTTTGCTTAGCATTCAAAATTTTATTTTATTTTTTACTGGCTTCACTGCCTATATCAAGTAAAATAATAATGGCATTATGAATGTAGAATTTCTTCTCCTATATTTCTTGCCTTTTTCATTAAGCTTCTTCCCACGATAATTCTCCTTGTGCTTTCTCATTGCCCGTCTTTCAGTGGGAGAATATCAGTAGCCTCTTTTGAGTGTGCCAGCAACTCAGCCATCCTCTGTGAGTGACATCTCAAACGTCCCTCTTCCTTTTGTATATTACATCGATGTGGATCCCTGGAGGCCCAGTTAAAGTTTATACTTATTGGAGCACAGTGAGAGTATTATCTGCAAGTCAAAGCCCATAAACTTCAACTGAAAATAAATTAAAAGGATTTCAACTTTTCTTACTTGCACAATAACTTAGTGACCAAATGTCAATGATTATATGTCTAAATAGCACTCACACGTGGCAAGCTACTTGACAGCAGAAAGAAACAACATATAAATATTTCAGTGCCATGAAATGAATCCAACTGATAACATTAAGTTGTGTCTGTTTAAAATCTTTCCCAAAGTGTATCACTTTTAATTCTTCACCAAGCCTGGCTGTGTCTACAATAGTTTAATGAAGGAAAGAGTTACCCATTGAATTTCATCTATGTCAAGAGAATCTAGGCATCTCAATTATAATAGGCTGTTTCTCTCTCTGTAACCAAATTTTATTCCTTGAAACAAAACATTTGCCACTACCTTTGTGTCTGTTTGCAAAGAAGCACAGAGAGTATTATGAGTGTTCTAGAGGCCTGGTACATGGAATTTGTGCCCCTCAGCCCAGTCTGCACCCTCTCCAATCTGGGACCCCTCGGGGGATGTCCAGCTGCTGGAGAGGGATGGGGCCTAAATGGGCAGTCAGACATCCCTCTCACAATCTGGGACTGCTGGCTCCCACCTGCTCGCCTGCCTGCCTGATTGCCCCTAACTACTTCTGCCTGCCAGCCTGATCACCCCCTAACCACTCCCCTGCCAGCCTGATTGACGCCTAACTGCTCCCCTGTTGACCTGATTGCCCCCAACTGCCTTCTCCTGTAGGTCTGGTCATACCTAGCTGCCCTCCCCTGTTGGCCTGATTGCCCACAACTGCTCTCCCCTGCCAGCCTTCTTGTGGTGTCTATCTTGTGAGCACATAAGGCAGCCATCTTTGACCACATGGGGGTGGCCATATTGTGTGAGGGTGTGATGGTCAATTTGCATATTACCTCTTTATTATATAGGATATAATGCACAGTGGTTTTAAAGAAAACCAGAAAACTGCTCATTGTTCTTGATAACTAGCATTCCATTGCAGAAAAAAAAAAACACAACATTTTAAAACCTTCAAAAAGAAGTGGTAGAAAGTATAAATAATTGAAGAATAAGTTACCCTATTAAGAGACTGACTTCACAGAAAAAAAAAGAAAGTATTTTTTTCCACTGATAAACAAGGACACTAGTTCTAGTTATATCTTGGAGGTGATGTATATAAAGTATCTAGTATAGAACCAGTTCCATGATATACACTTATAGTTACTATTTATTCTGTGAACTGATAATAAGTGTTAATGTTCATTCACATCCTATAAATTGTGTCCACACTTTTAAAATGTGTTTACAAATAAAAATCTGTGTTGACTATGTAATATACATAATTAGACAATAATTTCTAACAGTGGGCACTAATTAATATAATACAGTACATAAATGAAAATAAAGTAATAAAATTCTCAGGACATTAGATTTACACAGGACATTACTTTCTTTTTTATGAATTAATACTTTCTGATTTACTTTTTATTGATATGTAAGTCAATTATACTTTATGAAAATAATTAAACCAAATAGTGAATCTTTTAAAAATATATCATTTACATTTACAAATATATACCTCAAAATAGACATACATGCTTTCAATTAATATAATTTTCTACACATTTTGTAGTTTTGATAATGAGGCATAGTAAAATTAATATCAGAGGTCAAAAGCATGCCAATTTAAAGCACTGATGTTCATATACTTAGATTGGCTTTAATGCAAATGAATTGATAGATCATCAATGTTTTTTGAGAGTTAAACACATTAAAAGCATTGCTGAGTACCAATATGTTTGATAAAGGATAAAATATTTTTTGCTTTTTCTGAATAATACTTGTAAAGCCACCTGTTTACAATATAACTACTATTTGACTAGAAGAAATTTAAATGTGGTTCTTTGACCTTTTAATAAATGAATGTGAATTCAGATGTTTGGTTCACTCTGATGGAAAAGCCACTAAATGATAAGTCAGGCCACACAGCAAGTTTTGGGGCCAGAGCAGTAAGTGGATTTGTTGAAATAAAGATTTTATTTGTGGATTTGTTAAAATAAAGTTTGTAGAACAAGTTAATATATATCAAACTTGAAGCACTATGCTAAGAACATGGGTTACACTTTCTTTTAAGAGATTTTAATTATGTGGTAGGGCCTGCTAAGAAGGAGTCCAAAGAGTGGTAGATGCTGACCAGTGTGAATAAAGGCATGAATTCTGTTTGCCATACTAATAAGGGACAATCTTTTTTTTTATGCTTTTTTTAGTTTCTTTATTTTTGTTATTAAATTGGGGTGAAATTGGTCAACATGATCAAATAGGTGTTAGGTGTGGGTTTCTATGTTATAAGATCTGTATATAGCTTCATGTGCCCACCACCCAAAGTCAGATCTTCTCCTGTCATCATATGGACCCCCTTCTCTTCTCAACCCCTTTCCTTGGACAACTGCTGTTTGTGTTCACAAGTTTCAGTTGTATATCCTACATATGAGATAAATCATATAATTCTTAGCTTTTTCTGACTGACTTATTTCACTTAGCATAATGTTCTCAAGGTCCTTCCATATTGTTTCAAATTATGCTATTTCGTCCTTCCTTATGGTTAAGTAGTATTCCATTGTGTATATGCACCACAGCTTCTTTATCCAGTCCTCTATCACAGGACACTTCGGTTGTTGTCATGTCTTGGCCCCAATGAATAATGCTGCAGTGAACATAGGGGTGCATATTTCTTTTTGAATATGTGTTTTAGAGTTTTTCAGGTATATACACAGGAAAGGGATCACTGGCTCTTATGGTAGCTCCATTTATAAAGAATTGCCAGATTGCTTTCTATAGTGTTTGTACCAGTCTACATTCCCACCAGCAGTGAATGCAGTGAATGAGGGGTCCTTTCTTTCTCACAACCTCTCCAATACTTGTTATTGCTTGTCTAGTTGATAATGGCCACTATGGTTAGTATCTCATTGTAGGTTTTTTATTTTTATTTTTAAGGTTATTTTTATTTTAAATTTTTATTGTTAAAAGTATTACATATGTTGCCTCTTTTCCTTCATTGACTCCTTCTATACCACCCCCACCCCCTGCTCCAGGCTTTCACCACCCTATTGTCTGTGTCCATGGTTTATGCATATATGCATACAAGTTCTTTGGTTGATCTCTTTCCACCCACCCACCCTACCTTCCCTCTGAGATTCGCAGTCTGTTCCATGTTTCTATGTCTCTGGATCTATTTTTTTCATTAGTTTATTTTCTTCATTAGATTCCACATATGAGTGAGATCATGTAATACTTTTCTTTCTCTGACTGGCTTATTTTGCTTAGGATAATACTCTCCAGGTCCCTCCATGCTGTCTCAAATGGGTACGATATACCTCTTTTTTTTTTTTAGCACTGCATAGTATTCCATGCATAAATGTACCACAGCTTTTTTATCCACTCGTCTACTGATGGACACTTGGGCTGTTTCCAGATTTTAGGTATTATAAATTGCATTGCTATGAACATAGGAGTGCATAGATTCTTTCTGATTGGAGTTTTGGGTCTTAGGATATATTCCTAGAAGTGGAATCACTGGGTCAGATGGCAGTTCCGTATTTAATTTTTTGAGGAAACTCCATTCTGTTTTTCATAATGCTGCACCAGTCTTCAGTCCCGCCAGCAGTGAATTAGGGTTTCCTTTTTCTCTCCACATCCTCACCAGCACTTGTCATTTGTTGATTTTTTTATGATAGCCATTCTGACAAGTGTGAAGTGACTCATCGTTTTTTTAATTTGCATCTTTCTGATGATCAGTGACTAAGCATTTTTTCATATGTCTCTTGGCCATCTGTATGTCCCCTTTGGAGAAATATCTATTTAGGTCATTTTCCCCCCTGGCTTTTTTTGTCTTCCTTTTGTTAATTGGCATGATTTCCTTATATATTTTGGTATTAACTCTATTCTATAAGGGGCAATCTTGAAACATATTTCCAGGGCTACTGTCCTCCAGGCTGATACGGGCTATGCACCATACCTTCTGGTCTGGTGATCAGAGAGCAGGCAGGATTACACCTGCCATGTGCTCTTTTGACAGCGAACACCCTGCAGCGAACATCCATACATTCCAGTGCTAACATTGAAGTACCGGCTCTACCTTTTATTGAGTTAGAGTTATTTAACTTTGGGCAACTTAGCTAACCTCTCTAAACACCATTTTCCTTGTGTACCTACATATAGAGATAATGAGAATACCTTCCACATAGGGTTGTGAAGAAAATATAAATAAATATCTAATACATAATGTTGTTGAATTAATGTTACTTATTAAGTTCTTCTGTAAGATAATGCCAACTCTATGATGATGTTTGCATGGATTTATAAGATGCAGTAATATTATTATATGGTATATCCTTAAATGATGAATAAAAATTATGTAAATAATTTCCATTGATTGGAAGATGTAGAAAGACATAGAGTAAATATTTTGTGGTTTAATGTTTAAAAAGAGGGATTGAGCCTGGCCAGCGTTGCTCAGTGGTTGGTGTCAACTTATGAACTAAGAGGTTACAGTTTAATTCTCAGCCAGGGCACATTACCTGGGTTGTGGGCTCTATCCCCAGTGTGGGGCATGCAGGAGGCAGCCAATCAATGATTCTCTCTCATCACTGATGTTTCTACTTCTCTCTCCCTCTCTCTTCCTTTCTGAAATCAATAAAAATATAGTTTTAAAAATAACAATAAAATAAAAAGGTTGAAGCCCCTTTAAGGCTCACTACTGTATCAGGATTGGAGGATGTGCTCTATGCTCCTGACAGGGAAACTCAATGGTCTCTCTAGAGCTCATCTTTAGATAAGCATTGAGGGAATCAAACATCCCTCAGACACAGCATAACAACAGGTGGGGAAAGTATACCTCCACAGGCTAAATCAGTGTATACTGTGGAAAATCATAAAGAAGAGAGATTATATCTCAAGGACTTAAACTCAGTAACACTGGAGGTTCATCAATAGCATTTTGATCAGAACACTTGGCTTTTCAGAAGTCAGAAGTATAAAGGACTTTGAAAACTTTAACTTTAACTTTAAATTAATTTGAACTAAAAACAAACTGCCATTAAATATATGTACTTTTAGTAGTAAGCTTGACACACAATCAAGAGAGTAGAGCCACTCAGTTCTTAAGAGTGGCTTGAAGAGTTTGTAATGTGTAGGTGGAAAATAGGTTATGCTCCAGATGGAGCAAAATTAAGTTTCTAGGATGTGTTACAATCATGCTGACACTATTGACAAGATACAGTTTCAATGATCTATAAGGTATGTATAAAATTACCAGGCTCTCTGTACTTTCAAAGTGATAACTATTGGAAATATTTAATTTTTAATAAGAAGAATAGAGCTAGTGCTCTAATACAATTTAAGAATAATGTTCACTTGCATGTTAACAGTTATTTAATTATATCAGATAATTATTCTAAGATTGAGAAAAGGGTATATATTGTAATTATGACTTCTTCCCAAGAGAACCAATTTACATGAGTAAGCCAAAATAATAAAACAGGAAAAATGGTACATCACATACTCTCTAGAATTCAGGGAATCAAAAACTCAATAAAAAAAACACTCATATTTTCCTTTCAATAAAATATTGGCTTCTTAATTATTATTTCTATTATGAGCTGTAAATTAGTTTTTCCTACAGGTATAATGAAATCAATCAGAAGTAGAGATTGATTATTCAGTTATTTTTTCACACACATCTTTAGCAATAGTTCTAAGATTTAGTTATAATTTTCTTTTTAACACAAAGAAAATTTTATTAAATACAATAAGGAAATAATTTATTCTCTTATGTTGTAACTGCATGGTCTGTGACTACAATAATTTCAATACTTACAATTTTATTTTAAATATCACAAAACCGGTAAGAACATTCATTACAAAGTAAGAATTAAGCAAATTCATTTATCTTTTTCTATTTATGTTCCCTACTTTTTACCATTTTAAAATGCAACTCAAATTTCTTTCTAGATGAGCACTTCCATTCACTCATCAAGCAATCATACATTTAACAATATTAACTGAGCATCAAATAGGTATCAATCACTATGCCAGAAAAAGCAGTAAATGTTTCCTCCTTGAGGTTGGAATTATGGCTATATTAAATCAAAGCTGTTGGCTTTAATATTCAAAACACATAAATAAAAGTTGCTAACATAAATTCTCTAGTAAAAAGAACATAAGAGGATGACATAAAACTTAAGTTGTATGGCAAGTAAAGGATCAATATAGGTCATAATTATTTATTTAGTATATTTGAAAGTGGTATAGCTTATTATAAGAAAAATGTTGAAAAAAATTAGAATTATTTTTATTTTTAATTTATTTTTTAAAAAAGCAATTTTGCATAGCTTGTAGAATAGGTTAGCAATTTAACACAATAGAATTTTATCGCTATAAACACTGCTCTGGGTTAATGCTGTCCTAAATCATGGCAACATACAATCACAAGGACTTTAATGGAGTAAAAAAAAAAAAAAATAGTATAGCATACATGACGTATTTGCTTCAAGGCATTAAAATTTTGGATGTCTATCTCACTATCATCTATCTAAATCTATCTATCTATCTATCTATCTATATCTATCTATCTATCTATCCATCTATCATCTATCTTTCTATCTATCTATTATCTATCTATCTATCTATCTATCTATCTATCTATCTATCTATCTATCATCTATCTATCATCATCATCTATAATGAACTTTTAGAGCCTGAGAACTTGGAAAGCACACAGAATGGCTCGGTGGAAAGACTAGACAGGATAAAATAAATCAAATACCACTATCTCTGCAGACTTTCTAGCCATCTCTCTTTATTATATTCTTTCAACTTCCAATGCCACATACCATGTGTAAGCCTCTGGAAAAGATTCACTTTACTCAATTCAGCCAACTGAAAGAACTATGGCTTTTTGAGCAATTATGTTAAATGCAGAATCTGAGTGTGTGTGAGGATGAATATATACACGTGTATAAGCACATATACCTGTGGCAATGAAATAAGCCAAAAATTGCATGCTTCTTTATTAAGACCTTCAAAATTGCAATAGCAAAATCCCACGTAAACAGGGAAAGTTTTATAAGTCCTTTTCGAATGTCATCTTCTTTCTTTCTTCTGAATATTTCACTTCACCCTGAGTACTATATTGAATTACAATTTTGATCAAAGTCCAGTGAAAATGAGTATTGAAGAATGGAGCAAATTGTTTGTTTTCCATTACAGTGGAGCTGCAGTGTTAATTTCAGAATACTAATACAGGAGAGGAATGGGGCTGCAAAAGTTTCTGATCCTATACATCATCTATACCATCATTCAATTTTCCATCCTTTCCAGAACAATGTTCTAACATGAGAGAGAAGTAAAACCTTTGTGAATTTAGCTGACAGTGTATTGTGTTGAAGTTGTATCTTCTGAAATGGTTTTTGGCAGTCTTAGCCCCAAGACTATAAGCAGTAAGAAATTCCTTCAGGAGCACATGAAAGCTTTACATTTTACTCCTTACTTGAGGTAAACTTTTGAGAGTGGAAATAGTCATAATATTATTTTGAGCTGTTTAGAAATATCAAAAGCAACAATCTAACCCCGAAATCTGATGTTTTTCATTTCACACAGATCTCTGGCAGCAGGTCCTTTGTGTTTGCTAGCAACGACAACTGACCTTGGCTCACTTGAGTGAAAAAGAAGAGAAAAAAAGGATTTTATGAGAAGATGACAGGAGTGGTTGAAAACTTAAAAGTGAACAAGCATACGTTTAGCTAGATCTCAAGACCTTAGCCGCAGGAGCTCCTGAGAGTTTCTGTATGGCCTCTCCAAAAACAACTATTTTCTTTGTATCTATCAGCTGATGAATCAATATTATAGGAAAAGGAATCTGCTCTTTGTTAGGATTTTGCCCTTGTGTCCATCATCTCAAACCGGAAGGTAAAGTGAGGGGCCTGCAGTTAATCATTGAGAGTTCAATGAGCCTGACAATTCTCAGTGTGGGAGTTTCCAAAACAGAGAAAAAATCACAAATTAAATATAAAATGCAACCAGTTTTCTCCTTTCTTCCTATATGTATTGATGTGTAACATTATAAGAAAACTTAGAGAGCAACCAAAGGACTTGTATGTATGCATATTAGCATAGCCAGTGGACACAAACACTGGGGCGGTGGGAGCTTGCCCAGGGTGGGAATGGTTGGGGGGGGGGGGGGGGGGCAGGTCAACTGGGGAAAAAAGAGACATGTAAAACTTTAGACAATAAAAAAAAATAAGAATGAGATTGATTCTCAAATAAAAAAAACAAAAAAAACTTCACATATATATAAAAGAAGAAAACTTCATTATCCAAAATTTTTCCACCTTCAATTTTTTAAAACACCTTATGTTATCCTTTCTAATTTTATTTTTTGAATAGACTGCCAATTTTGACATAGACTATCATTTTTAAATAACCAAATTTTTATTTCATAATAACACTTTGAAAGTTTTTTTTTTAATTTTTCTATTTTATTAATTTCTTATTGTATCTTATATAATAAAAGCCTAATATGCTAAGTGTCTGGTCATCCATTCAATCAATCAAAGAGTTATATGCTAATTATATGCTAAGGCCACTCAACCGCTGGCTATGATGTGCACTGACCTCCAGGGGCAGACAGCCGACCGGTCGACCAGTTGTTATGATGTGCACTCACCACCGGGCCGCAGACACTCCAAGTAGGTTAGCTTGCTGCTGGGGTCCGGCCAATCAGGACTGAGCAAGAGGGACTGGACACACCCTGGAGCCCTCATGCAATCCGTCCCTAGCTGGCCAACCTCCTGTGTCCCTCCCCAACCCCAATAGTGCACTGGTAGGGTCCCTTGGCCTGGCCTGCACCCTCTTGCAATCCAGGACCCCTCAGAGGATGTCAGAGAACTGGTTTCGGCCCAACAGTGGAACGACCGGTCATTATGATGCACACTGACCACCAGGGAGCAGACGCTCAATGCAGGAGCTGCCCTCTGGTGGTCAGTGCGCTCCCACAGGGGGAGTGCCACTCAGCCAGAAATTGGGTTCATTGCTGGTGAGCGCAGCGGCGGTGGCGGGAGCCGCTCCAGTCTCCACGGCAGAGCTAAGGATGTCTGAAAGGTGGCTTAGGCCCACTCCTGCAGTCAGACATCACCCAAGGGCTCCTGGACCACAAGAGGGCACAGGCCGGGCTGAGGGACGCCTCCCCCAGCGAGTGCATGAATTTCATGCACCAGGCCTCTAGTAATATTATATTTTTTTACTCTCTTTACTATATAAAAATTACTTGTATTGTTCAGTTAGTTATTATTTTCAATTGCTTCTCATATTTAAATAAACTTACTTCATTACAGGTAGAAATATTCTGGGAGTGTATTTTTGTAGTACTCAGGTTTTTCATGATCAATTTACAATTTCTACTTTGACATCTTTTCAAAATATGCTTTGAAATATGTTCAAGGTAGACTGAATTAAGAGAAGAGTGAAAAGAGTATATTTTTATAATGTTATTTGGTTATAAGGTTTTATGATGCTTTGTTGAGAGAAAGTGGTTAAATGTAGTATTTTGTGTTTGGGATATGTTGAGATTTTCTATTGGCCTAACAAATATGTTATAATGACTTGTTACAAATTCACTGTATTTAGTATTGGAATAAGTGCATGTGTGTTTGTGGTTTGTGCATGAATTCATGCATGCGTAGGTTCCCTAGGCCTGGCTAGCGATCAGGGCTGATCTGTGGGGGTAACCGGTGGGGCCATCGCCCCCTCACACACACACACTGGCCCCTACCTTGGCTGGCATGTGGCCTGAAAGCTGGGGGAAGCTCCTGCATTAAGTGTATGCCTCCTGGTGGTCAATGTATATCATAGCAACAGGTTGTTCCACAGTTTGGTAGATTTGCATATTAGGCTTTTATTATGTAGCAGTGGTTCTCAATCTGTGGGTCACGACACCTTTGGGGATCGAAAAACCCTTTCATGGGGTCGCCTAAGACCATCGGAAAACACATATATAATTACATATTGTTTTTGTGATTAATCACTATGCTTTAATTATGTTCAATTTGTAACAATGAAATTGGGGGTCACCACAACAGGATGAACTGTATTAAAGGGTCACAGCATCAGGAAGGCTGAGAACCACTGTTATATGTGATATATATATATATATATTTTTTTTTTCCTGAACATCCCTAAACTTAAACTTAAAATTCTATAAGTTCACTTCTAAACAAAATTTTAGTCCACTATTAAGATATTTTCTTCTATTATTTCAGCAATCTTTTAAAAAAAAGTCCAATCATACTAATTATATGTTTTACATAGTAACTTATTCTTTTTAATAGTTTTTCTATATCCCTTCATCCATCTCAGAACACTTAGGTGGTTACTATGAAATATGCTGCAATAAACATGGGAGGGCAATTATCTCTTTGAGATAGTGATTTTATATCGTTTGGATATATAATCTCAAAATGGGATTGCTAAATCATATGGTAGTTTTATTTTTAATTTTTTGAACCTCAATACTATTTCCATAATTGCTATACCAAATTACATTCTCACCAACAGTGTTTCCCACATCCTTGTCAGCACTTAGTATATATGACATTTTTATATATGACTAGAGGCCCAATGCATGAAAATTTACATAAGAGTAGGCCTTCCTTCCCCTGGCTGCGGCAGGCACCCAGGAACTGGGCTGCTTCCCTCCTCCAGCCACCTGCAGGCACCCAGGACCCGGACTGACTTCCCCCCAGCCCTGGCTTCATCAGGAAGGATGTCCGAAATGATGTCCGACGTCTGGTTAATTAGCATATTACCCTTTTATTATTATAGATAACAGCTATACTAACAGGTGGAACATATCTCATTGTATTTTGACTTGCTTTCCCTGATAATTAATGGTATTAAGCATCTTTTTATATAAAAGTTGACCAATTATATGTCTTTTTAAAGGAAATGTAGGTCCTTTGCCCATTTTATTGGATTATTTGTTTGTTTGCTATTGAGTTGTGTGAGTTCTTTGTATGTTTTAGATATTAACTCTTTATTGAATATATGGTTTTCATATATTTTCTCCTATGCAAGGTTGCCTTTTCAGTTTGTTGTTTTCTTTTGTTGTGCAGAAATTTTAGATTGATTTAGTCCTACTTGTTTATTTTTGCTTTAGTTTCCTATGCTTTAGGTGACATTTCCAAAAATTTGTGCCAAAACCAATGTCAAGAAGTTTTCTACTTATGTTTCCTCCTAGGAGTTTCAGTTTTAGTTCTTACATTTTAAGTCTTTAATCAATTTTGAGATAATTTTTGTGAGTGGTATAAGTGTTCAATTTCTTACTTTTGTATGTGGCTATATAGTTTTCCCAATACCATTTACCGATGAGACTGTCCTTTTCTCATTTTGTATTCTTGGTACTGTTGTTGAAAACTTGTTGAACATATATGTGTGGATTCATTTCTTGGCTTGCTGTTCTATTTCATTGATCTCTGTGTTTGTTTCTATGGCAGTATTATACTGCCTTTATTACTATAGTTTTGTAATATAGTGTGAAATCAGGATATGTGATATCTTAGCTTTGTCCTTCTTGCTTAAGATTGTTTTAGCTATTGGGGTCTTCTGTGGTAGAATTAATATTCTTAAAATACAGTGACCTAATTAAATTATTTTACTTTAGAATATTCAACTTACACAGATAAGTGATTTTTGCCCCTTTAATATTGCATTATTATATTTATTTGTTTAATATTTAATTATTTTATTTTACCTTACCTTACCTTATCTTATCTTATCTTACACTAACCCTCTCACAATCCAGGACTGCTGGCTCCCAAATGCTCACCTGCCTGCCTGCCTGATTGGTCCTAACTGCTTCTGCCTGCCAGCCGGATAGACCCTAACCACTCCCCTGCCAGCCTGATCGATGCCTAACTGCTCCCCAATGGCCCGATTGCCCCCAACTGCCCTCCCCTGCAGGCTGTTCCCCCCCAACTGCCTTCCCCTGCAGGCCATCTTGTGGTGGCCATCTTGTGGACACATGGGGGCGGCCATCTTTGACCACATGGGGGCGGCCACTTTGTGTGTTGGAGTGATGGTCATTTGCATAGGTCATGACTAATTAGCATAGCATGGCGAATTATCATAGCCCTTTCTTATTATATAGGATTTTATTTTATTTTATACAAGAAGTAATCTTAGACCTGTGGTCAGCAAACCGCGGATCGTGAGCCACATGTGGTTCTTTGGCCCCTTGAGTGTGGCTTTTCCACAAAATACCATGCACGGGCACGCACATACAGTGTGACTGAAACTTCGTGGCCCATGCGCAGAAGTTGGTTTTCGGCCTGGGCAAGTCTATTTTGAAGAAGCGAAGTTAGAAGAAGTCGGGGGTGTTGGTTGGTCGGGCGACTGGAGACGTGGTGCAGGCGGGCCATGGAATACGCAGTGTGGGGGAGGTACATTGTTTTGAGGCACATTCACTGAGGTCGACCCCTTCCAACTCTCCCATCCTCACTCGTCCTGTATACTTGTTTCGATAGACGAGTGTGGATGGGAGAGTTGGAAGGGGTCGACCTCAGCGAATGTACCTCAATCAGTTTGAGGACATTTTTAGCAAAGGTCAACTTAGGAGTACCCTAATTAAGTTAATAACAATGTACCTACCTATATAGTTTAAGTTTAAAAAATTTGACTCTCCAAAGAAATTTCAATTGCTGTACTGTTGATATTTGGCTCTGTTGAATTTGCCAACCACTGTCCTAGACCATGTAAAACTTGTTAAAAAAAATCCATAGGTAAGTAAAAACTCTTCTGTAAGTAAATAAGTTAGTGAGCCTGTGAGGAGGTTTGTCATTAGTTTATATATGACATGACACCAGGTCTTCTGGTATTCCCCTGTACCCTTGTAATGAGGGCTTTTATTAATATTTTCATATAGGTTTAGAAGTCTAATATTTTCTTTTTGTCTAATATCTTTGCTTTATTTTCTTTTCCAGCTTATACTGGTCTCATGAAGTAATTAGGTATTCTTTTTTAATTCTTTTTTTTAAGACTTTGTGTAAGATTGGCTTCAGATTTTTTTGTTATTGTTGTTGTTGTTAATGCTCACTTAAGGATATTTTTCCATTGATCTTTTAGAAAGAGGAAGAGAGAGGGAAAGACAGACAGAAACATTGATGTGAGAGAAACACATCAATTGCTTACTTCCTGCATAAGCCCTGACCAAGGCCTAGGCCAGGGAGATTCCTACAACTGTGGTACATGCCCTTGATCAGAATCAAACCCTGGACCCTTTGATCCACAGGCCAATGCTCTGTCCACTGAGCCAAAGAGCCAAAATAGCTAGGGCAGCTCTCTTTCTCTCTCTCTCTCTCTCTCTCTCTCTCTCTCTCTCTCTCTCTTTAATATCTGGTAGAATTACCAGTAAAACCATTAAGGCCCCAGAACTTATAACTTTAACATTATAGATAATTGATTTCAGATATGGATTGTTTTATCTTCCTCTGAAAAATGTCATTGAGATAAGTTGGCTAAACTCAGTCTAAATTCTTTTCCTCCTGTGGTGGGCAGTAGTTACATTCTCTGCCCTGTTATTTTAGTCTTCCAGCCACTGCTCTCTGCTGAGTACCCTACAGCATCCTCAAAGCAAAAATAGAGCTCAGACAAGAATGTGGGCAGAGTTTATATGCAAACTTGCATCTCCTTTTCAATAGCTCTTTATTTTTGGCACTTTCCAGCCAATTCTGATGGAAACCCACAAAACCACCCTCTGTCCCCTCAAGTCAGTAAGATTACTATTTTCTGATAGCTTTTCAACTCTCCTGGACAGAACCACTAGGGAGTGCCCTCGGACCAAAGGCACATCGGTACTAATTGCAACCAACTTGTTACCCTTTTCAAAAGTTAGACTACCAGTTTCCGTCTGCTTATGGTCACATGCCCAGTGCATTAAAAAAGTTGTATTATTAAAAATGTTTTGTCCAGAGATATATATATATATTACACACACACACACACACACACACACACACACACACAATGAGTGGCCAGATTATTATGACCACCTGACATTTGTAGGCAAATTAGCCGTACACTGCATCATACGGGATATGGAAGCCAAAGGTCTGTTTGGACACCTTTGCTGTCTGCAGTTACCAAGGTAAAACGTCTCCAATTCGCACAGGAACACAACGATTGGACAGTCGAGCATTGGCAAAAAGTCATGTGGTCCAGTGAATCACGTTTCCAGTTGCATCATGCAGATGACAGAGTGAGAATTTGGCGGAAACAGCACGAAAGCATGCACCCCACATGCATGAGTACAACCCTTCAAGCTGGTGGGGGCAGTGTTATGGTTTTGGGGCATATTTTTCTGACATGATTTGGGCCCTTTAATTCGTGTGGAACAATGTCTGAATAGCACAACATACCTAAGTATCATTGCTGATCAAGTTCATCCTATCATGTTGATAGCGTATCCCAATGGAGATGGCTTCTTCCAATAAGACAATGCACCATGCACGGTGCTCGTATTGTGCAGTAGTGGTTTCAAGAACATGGGGGAGACTTTACCTTCCTTAGGTGGCCCCCACAACCACCAGATCTCAATCCACTTGAGC
>NW_006289214.1:2193957-2196387 GCF_000327345.1 Myotis davidii
TTTATCCACAGACAATAGAATTTTCCATATGGAGAATCCAATGTAATTTATAAAAAAGTTACCTCAGCTGGACCACTGTGTCTCAGTAGTTGAGCTCAATCCATGCACCAAGAGTTTGCGAGTTCGATTCCTGGTCAGGGCACATACTCGGTGACAGGCTTAATCCTGTATGTGGGACACACAGGAGGCAGCTGATAGATGTTTCCAGATATGTTTATGTTAATCTGTGGGAGGGTGAGAGCAGGTAAGTCTGTTATAGTTCACTAGAAGCCCAATGCATGAAATTTGTGCAAGAGTAGGCCTTCCTTCCCCAGCTTCCAGCACCAGCTTCCCTCTGGCACCCGGGACATGGGCTTCCCTAGCAGCACTGGCTTCATCCGGAAGGTCATCTGGAAGGACATCTGGTCTAATTAGCCTTTATACTTTTATTATTATAGATTCTCCCATTACCATAAATGGAACTCCCTTCTATGAAACATTTTGAAATGCAGAATCTTCCTGGACTCCACTTCAGACCTACTAAGAATTAGCACTCTCTATTGTTTAAGATTTTATTTATTTTTGTATTGCTTAAGATTTCTACAGTTTATTATAGCCATCAGCCCACATTAGAAAATTTTCTATTTAAGTCCAGAAAACTCTAGAATATTTTTAATAAATCCTCGAATCTATCAAGAAAACTAAATAGATATAAAATTTCTACCTTTTTATGTGTAGAATTTTAATAAGTAAGTAATGTTTTTCTATAATTTTAAGCGCTATAATTTGAGGTCAAAAATAATAAAGACTATTTTATTTGAACATATGTAGGAGAGACTGAGGCAGTAATTTTCACTATATTAATACTTGCTAACTGTCTCAAAGACTTCTGACTATAAGGTATACGCATTGGGCTGTGTTGTCACTATGTTGAATAATGTTACAGATGATATTTTCTCAACCCATTAAAATTCAATTGTGTATTTGCCTCAGATCTTGGCTCAGGACAAAAAAAAAAGGAGAAAAAAAAAAGACAGGAAAGGAAATTTCCAAAACAAAACAAAAATGCTCAAGAAACAATACTTTCATGTTGAAAGAGCAATTCCAAGCCCATTTTAGTCTGATTATTTGCAACACAGAGCCATTTCGGGAAAGCTTAACCTGGTTTGAGACTGCTAGAGCTCACACTTAAGGAAGCAAAGATTCAAAATATAATTTAGCATCCATTAAAATATGTCTGAAAATGAAGTTATCAGAGACATTTATTACATAAGACTAAATTATGACCATCTTTTAACATCATTATTCTTAAGTTGAATGTAATAAAGTTAAAATAATTTTATTAGAATTTGGGAACTATGCAAAAACAGCTAATTTTTATGAGGATATATATTTTAATCTCATAAGATATCATCAGTCATTAGGATCTCAGTGAATTGCACCTTTCTGCCACTGTGCAATGCATTCCAGTGGTACAGAAATTCTAAGGTGATACACACACGTCTGCGAAGCCAATAATTGGAGAACTAGGCAAGGTTAAAGTGTGATTAAAAAAAAAGTCTCTGCTTAACTGAAAACTTACTTCAAATATTAAACCTGCCCTAACCAGTTTGGCTCAGTGGATAGAGCATCGGCCTGAGGACTGAAGGGTCCCAGGTTCAATTCCGGTCAGGGGCATATACCTTGGTTGCGGGCACATCCCCAGTGGGGGGTGTGCAGGAGGCAGCTGATCGATGTTTCTCTCTCATTAATGTTTCTAACTATCTCTCTCCCTTCCTCTCTGTAAAAAAATTAATAAAAAATATATTAAACTTTTTTTAAACAATAAAAATGAAAAGGAAAAACACCACAATAAAAAATTTTGTTTTTAATCATAAACAAACTTGGGCAACAAATTAAAGAGCTATGAATAAGTACATTGCTAAACTTCAATATAAAAAATACCTAATAATACATCATTATGAAGGAGAACAATGATGAATAATTAATATTTTCTCATTGTCATGAAAAAAATTTTGTCTTTATTTGATACATATTTTTATTATTAACCATTAGTATTCTCATCTATAAACTAGAAATGACAATAACCATACATGTTTTTTCATAGTACTGGGGTAAAATGCACATATTTAACTGGTTCTCTAGCATATAGTACCAGATCATAATTAACCATATTATAACTAGTTTTTATCTTATTGTGACTACTTGTATTATTTTTCTTTATATTATTTTGAAACTTGACTGGGAATTCTTAACCATTGGAAAAATCTCTATGCGCTGAAGACCCAAATCAGAAAAAAACTACATATTAAAATTTAATTTCCTCTCAAAACTTTAGAAGCATCGATCAGATGCTCAAACCTCAGAGGAAAGGCAGAGGAAGGTGGGGCTAAGGGGGAGAGATCAACCAAAGGACTTGTATGCATGCATATAAGCATAACCAATGGACAC
>NW_006289214.1:2196746-2215855 GCF_000327345.1 Myotis davidii
ACATGAGTAGGGGGCTAGGGGGACAATGGGGGAATGAGGACACATTTGTAATACCTTAATAAAGGAAAAAATATATATAAAAAAACTTTAAATTATGTATTGATATTGTTATTTTTATGCTGATGATAAATATCAGTCTACACTTACTGTCTTTCCTAGAAGTTGGTATCTTTTTTTCCTTCGGCTTAAAAGGACCACAGTATAAACAGGGTAAATAAATGGCTTATTTTGGGAGGGCTACAGTCTGAAACCATGTGCTTCTTTGAAAAGGAAATCACTTAATGACTAAAGGACTCTTTCACTAGAGATTTGTCTATATATCTATGCAATCATAGAGGCCAGGATTTAAGAATATTTTCCCTTCAAGTTTTAATAATGAGAAAAAATTCAGATTTTCTTTTTTAAAAAAAATATATTTGTTTTGTTTATTTCAGAGAGGAAAGGAGAGTAGGGGGAGGAGAGATAGAGAGAGAGAGAGAGAGAGCGAGAGAGAGAGAGAGAGAGCGAGAGAGAGAGAGAGAGAGCGAGAGAGAGAGAGAGAGAGCGAGAGAGAGAGAGAGAGAGCGAGAGAGAGAGAGAGAGAGAAATGTTAATGATGAGAGAATCATTGATCAGCTGCTTCCAGGACCCCCCCTCTGGGGATTGAGCCCACACCTAGGCATGTTCCCTCACTGGGAATCAAACCCTGAACTCCTGGTTCATAGGTTGATGCTCAACCACTGAGCAACACCACCAGGCAGTAGTTGATTTCTAATTTCATTTTATTGGAATCTGAGAAGATGCTTGATATGATTTCAGTCTTCTTGCATGTTTAGAGACTTGTTTTGTGTCCTAACATGTGCTCTATCTTTGACAATGACTCATGTGCACTTGAGAAGATTGTATATTCTGTAGCTTTGGGGTAAAAATGTTCTATAAATGTCAATTAAATCCATCTGATCCAGTGTATCATTTAGAGTCACTATTTCCTTGTTAATTTTTTGTCTGGAAGATCTAAGCAGTGAAGCCAGTCAGGTGTTAAAATCCCCTACTAGGACTGTATTACTGTCAATTGCTCCCTTAAAGTTTTCCAGAATGTTTTTCCTTTTGTTTCTTTTAAATTTATATTGGGTGCAAATATGTTTACCAGGGTTATATCATCTTATTGGATAGATCCCTTTCGTATTATGTAGAGACCTTTATTGTCTCTTATGATAACCTTCATTTTGAAGTCTTATTTTGTCAGATATGAGTATTGTTACTCCAGCTTGTTTTCATTTCCCATTTGTATGGACATTTTTTTCCCATCGCTTCATCCTCATCCTCTGTGTGTTTTTTGTTCTGAGATGGATCACTTGTAGACAGCATATAATTGGGTCATGTTTTTGTATCCATTTAGCTACCCTATGTCTTTTTATTGGAGCATTTAATCCATTTACATTTAAAATTATTATTGATAGGTACTTTACATTGCCATTTTAATTCTGAATGCCTATGTTTCTATATATATTTCTTTTCATTATAGCAGTCCTTTCAGCATTTCTTACAGTGCTGGTTTGGTGGTGATAAACCCCTTTAGACTTTTGTCGGATAGTATTGCTGGATATAGTAATCTTGGTTTTAGAAACTTGCTTTTCATTCCTTCGAGTATTTCTTGCCATTTCCTTCTGGCCTGTAGCGTTTCTGATGAGAAATCAGGTGTCAGCCTTATCTATCCTTTGTAGATAACAGTTTTCTTTTCTCTTGCTGCTTTTAAGATTTTCTCTTTGTCTTTAATTTTTGGTATTTTAATTATGATGTGTCTGGGCATAAGCCTGTTTGGGTTCTTCTTGCTTGGGACTCTCTGTGCCTCCTGGACTTGTGTGACTTATCCTTCACCAGGTTGGGGAAGTTTTCTGCCATTATGTCCTCAAACACGTTCTCTATCCTTTGTTCACTTTCTGCCCCTCTGTTACTCCTATTGAAACAGGAAAATTGGACTGGAACATGTGGTGTTCCCTTGGGCAGAATGGTTTCAGGGCTCTGTTCAATGGAGTCGAATAATGAAACCATGGGCGAAACGTGGTATAATAAAATGGGGAAATTTATTGAGAAATAATTACAGACTCCCACGTGGGGAGGTGGTAAGACTCCCACTGAGTCTCTCTTCTCTACAATTTATAAAGGCTGTCCATCTTTGTGCCTTGATATCCCCTCCGATTGGTCACTATGCCTTCTGATTTGGTCACTATAGCAACTTCAGAGCTC
This sequence comes from Myotis davidii, assembly GCF_000327345.1. Lineage (NCBI taxonomy): Eukaryota > Metazoa > Chordata > Mammalia > Chiroptera > Vespertilionidae > Myotis > Myotis davidii. The sequence continues at coordinate 2,198,973 of NW_006289214.1, forward strand.
AAACCTCCCATGAGGTACACGAGGTTCCCTCCTTCTTCTCCCTTATTGTTTTCTTATTCCCTTTGGGCTTTCCTCTTTCCTCTCTGAATGAGGGGCTTTCTTTTCTTTATTTTGTAAATGTACATATTTTTGAAGCTCCCACCTTACTTATTCTATGGAAATGTACCTTCTGCTCTTCTGTAGCCCTGTGCTTTTTCCATGGAACCCTTAAATCCTAAAATTTCCTAAACCTGCCTATTTCATCCCTAAAAACTCCTTTCACTTTGATGTGAATATTATTATGTTTCATGTTGGCCACAGCTCCCTTAGTTCTGATCTCCTGTTTTTGAATTTTTTTTTTCTTTTTGGTTCTCTGACTAAATGATGTTCTCTGTCTTCTAGCTCACTGATCCAATCCTTGGCTTCCCCTAATCTGCTGTGTACTCATTCCCATATGTTCTTTATCACTGCTATGTTATTCTTCATTTCTGACTGCTCTTACTATATCTTTTCTCATGCTATAGAGCAATGATGGTGAACCTATGACACGCGTGCCAGAGGTGACATGCAAACGCATTTTTTTCGTTGATTTTTCTTTGTTAAATGGCATGTAAATATATAAAATAAATATCAAAAATATAAGTCTTTGTTTTACTATGGTTGCAAATATCAAAAAATTTCTATATGTGACACGGCACCAGAGTTAAGTTAGGGTTTTTCAAAATGCTGACACACTGTGCTCAAAAGGTTCGCCATCACTGATATAGAGCATCCTTGTAATCATTATTCTGAACACTACTAGTATATCTGATCAATTCTTATCTCCATTTCATTTAACTCTACTTCTGGAGAATTCTCTTACTCTTTCATTTGGGGCTTGTTTTTTTTTTATCTCCCCATTTTGGCTGCTTACTTGGGATTGTGTCTATATATTAGGTAGATCTGTTATGATTCCTACTATCTAATGCAGGACAATACCAGATGCTGTTTGTGACTGGCCTTGTGTACCCTGTTTGGAGCTATCAGCAGTTCACAGCTTGTGGCTCCCTCTGCTGGGGCTGGGTGCCTTTGGAAAGTACCAAGATGTGCATCAAAATCTGCTTTTCCTAACCCTAGGCCCCTATGTAGATCCCACAAAGACTCAAAGCTTCCAGAGACCTGCCTCTGCCTGAAGTCTGTTATTCAGTCTTGATTAGCCTCAGGCTACCAACCACAGGTTGGGATGAGAGGTTTTCTAACAGGATGGGGCAATTGCTTCTGCCTGAAGGATGATTGTTATTTTCAGTTTCTTAATGGGCCTCAAAGACTCCACAGGGTTGGGCAAGGGGTTTTCCTATAGGGTGGGGAAATTGCTTCCCCCCACCCTGCCCCACAACTCCCAGACTCCAGTCAAAAGCTGTGTGGATGGTCTGCCAGAAAAATATGACCACTGCAGTATGAGGAGCTGACTCAGCACAGGAAACCACAGTGGTTACCTTCTGAGCTCTAACCCCAGAGCTCCCAAACATGGCTTCTGTTCACACAGCTTCAGCCCAGTCTGCCCTCCCTCTGCTGGAGCCCAAGGTGAGTAGCTGCACACAAAATTTCGTGTATAAGCTCTTTAAGAGGTACTGCATTTCTAGCTATCTCTCCCTGGCAGATAGCAACCCTGCTGCTTTTCACATCCAGATGTTATGTAGGCACCTTTCTCAGTTCTGGGACGCTGGGCGGGGGAGCTCAGCTTGAAGTTTAGACCCCAGAGTTCTCAGTGGAGCCCCCACAGTTCAGCTATCCCTCTGGAACTTCAGCTACTCTCTGTGGGAGCCTAGCCAGGTCTTTTGCATCTCCACACTTCCTACTAGTTTCTATGTGGTCTTCACTTTCTGTCCTTGGTTATCAGGGTTCTTTCCAGCTAGTCTTCAGTTGATTATTCAGATTGATTTTTCATTGTAATTCCAGTTTGGTCCTCAGACTGTGTCAGTGTAACTTCCACATACTTTGCCACCATTTCACTATTCCCTTTCCATTGATTTTTAGAGAGACTGGAATGGACGAGGAGAGACACAGAGAGAAACATTGATGTGTCACACATGATTGGTTCCCTCCTGCACCACCCTGACTAGGGCCAGGGATGGAGCCCACAACCAAGGTATGAACATGCACTTGATTGGTATTGAAATGGGGACCCTGCAGTCCTCAGGTCGATGCTCTACCCAATGAACAAAACTCACTGGGGTGATGTTTGACTTACTATAAAAAGAAATTTAGCTCTACAAGAGTTTTTTGTTTGTTTGTTTTATGTTTGACACATTATTATAAATCCTTAATGAATCAATTTTAAATTATTTGTTTCTCAAGTTAGATAAAAATATCATGTTTTTAGGTGCTAGAAAAGAACTTCCACAGGGAAGGACATCAGAAATGATTTCCCTCCAGCCAAACACTCAACATGCAACTTTTACTTGGAACTGACTGCACTCTACTTCTGGCTCCCCTGTCACCATGCTTCATGTTCATATAACAGCAAACCATAGAGCTAGAGATTAAATTCTAGGTCCTGGTATTCAATTTGAGAAGTGAAATTTCAAGTTACATAAGTGTAAATTACACTGGAGAGTTTCATAAGAATACAATTGAAGGCAGCCTTTTGTATTTTATAAAACCATAGTAACCAATAGGTGAAAGAATATGCTGTTAATTGGTAGAAATAATCTTCCCTAGATATGGATTCTATACCAAATATTAAAGTACTATCTATAAAAAATAAAGAAGATACATTTATGAGATTTCTCTCTATAAACACATTTGACTAAGAAGTTAATTTGTTAAATAAAGAGAAGATATAGTATTGTAGCAAAGTTGATTTAATAACAGAGTAATAACTATCATAGCAATGTTTGTCAACTAAAATCAGAGAAAATGTACTTAGGTTTGCAGCATTTAGTATTCCTTTAAAGACTATTACTTTAATCTTCAAAGATGAGTAATTCTAAATAGAGACTTTAAAGCAAAATCTAAAATAAACCTAGATATTTTACTTCTTTAAAAATATTTTACAAAAAAATTTGTTAAAAAATAAGTTACAAATATAATTTTATGCATACTTATCTACACTAATAAAAGACAAAGATGCTAATTGACCATACATTCACTATGCCATAAGCCATGCCCACCAGCCAATCAGAGCAACTATATGCAAATTAACCCAACCAAGATGGTGGCCGGCAGCCATGGAGCTGGAGCAAGCAGGAGGCTTGGTTGCCCGGGCGATGGAGGAAGCCAAGATTTCTGCCAGCCCTGAGCCAGTTGAGGCCTCTGCTCATGGCAAAAAAGTTTCAATTATAGAAGACAAATAAATCCCAGATATCTGCTTCCAGCCAACCTTTACTGGGAGCTTGGGTGGCTGGGGGTTGTGGCCAGCCTGCAAACAGACATCAGCCCCTCACCCAGGCTGGCCACATCATCATTGGGTGAGGGTCCCCACTGGGGGGCTTCACCAGCATGAAAACAGCCCATAGCCCCTCACTCAGACTGGCCAGGCACCCCAGCATGACCCCCCACCCTGAAGGGGCTATGGCCAGCATGCAAACGGAACACAGATCCTCACCCAGGATGGCCAGGCACCCCAGCAGGGAATCCCACCCTGAAGGGGCTGTGGCCAGCCTGCAAACAGCCATCAGCCCCTCATCTAGAAGGCCACACCCTCATGGGGTGAGGGTCCCTGCTGGGGGCCTTAGCCAGCCTAAAAACAGCCAGCAGGTCCTCACCCAGGCTGGTCAGGCACACCAGCGGGGACCACCACCCTGAAGGGGGTGTGGCCAGTCTGAAAACAGCCCTTAGACCCTCACCCAGGCTGGCCAGGCACTCCTATATAATAAAAGGGTAATATGCTAATTGACCCTAACAGCAGAACAACTGGGAATGACTGGTCACTATGACACACACTGAAGACCAGGGGGCAGATGCTCAATGCAGGAGCTGCCACCTAGTGGTCAGTGCGCTCCCACTCTGCTCAGCCACAAGCCAGGCTAACAGCTGCCAGTACAGCAGTGGTGGTGGGAGCCTCTCCTGCCTCCTCAGCAGCACTAAGGATGTCCGACTGCAGCTTAGGCCTGGTCCTCACTGGCAAGTGGACATCCCCCGAGGGCTCCCAGGCTGCCAGAGGGATGTCTGACTGCCAGCTTAGGCCCGATACCCTGGGGAGCAGGCCTAAGCCAGCAGGTGGTCATCCCCCAAGGGATCCCAGACTGTGAGAGGGCACAGGCCAGGTTGAGGGACCCCCCTGAGTGCACAAATTTTTGTGCACCAGGCCTCTAGTCTATTAATAGTTGGTTAATAACTTTATGCTTACTAACATCTGTATTTTTCATGATGGGAGTGACTATGATTCAGTAACATATAAATCTCAAGCTTTCAGTGGCTTAATGCAACAAGATTTATAAGTGAGTTATTAAATGCCCAATACAATTCTCGGGGGCAACCTTCTTTATTCAGGGACTCAGAAAATTGGGCCAGGAAGTAAACCAGGATAGATATTTAGTAGGTCCTAAATATTGATACAATGCAATCAGACTTTAAAAGCCCATGTTTTAAGAGGTGATTTTTTTTTTGTTATTACTAATCTTGGAAGCTTAAATATGTTTATAGTGATTTATATATCCAGTTAGTGAAATTTTTTATTGTTTATGTGCATAGACACTGGATAGACACATAAAATGATTATCAAAACAGGCTTCTTTTCTAAGGAAGCTTACAGTCAGGGATACGTTTGAGGAGAGGGTGAATAAACATCAATCATAGAATCACTCCAATTATAAATATCTATGTAAAAAGTCTATGCTATATGCTGCCTTTTTTATTTCCCAAAATAGATTCTAAAATGTTGGGTATAGAGCAGGTGATCAAAAAATATTAGTGACTGATTATTTGATATGACAACAGAAGCATCTGATATTTCTCCAAATTTCAAGTGTTAAAATTATTTACCTAATATTTTGGCCTTTTATGTTCATAGTACCTAGAATAGGCTTTTGAAAATGTTTACTGGAAGAATAAGTTAATGAAAAAATCCATAAGTTTGCATATATTACCTCCATTATAATTAATTGTGCACACCCCTGTATCCTCCATTTCCATGTTTACAATATTCAGAAATCACTTTGAAATAAGTAACTACAGTAATAAACATCAGCATATCTTTATTTAATTGTGTTCTCCCAAAATCCATATTTTGAAGCTCTCATCACTATATTTGCAAATGAAGCTTTTAGGGAATAATTAAGGTTAAAATGAGGACCTAAGGGTGGGTTCCTAATCTGAAAGGATTTGTGATTTATAAGGAAAAGATCTCTCTCTCTCTCTCTCTCTCTCTCTCTCTCTCTCTCTCTCTCTCAGGAAAGAAAGGCATGTGAAGAAACAGTTGACCATCTACAAGCTAGGCAAAGAGGTCTCACCCAAAACCAAACACCCTGCAACCTTGACTTGAGACCTCCCAACCTTCAGAACTGTGAGAAAATAAATTCCTGCTTTTTAAGCCATCCAATATATGATATTAAGTATGGAAGCCAGTGCAGACCAAGCATGAAAAAAAAATTATCTGACTCTTGTCAACTTCATGTTGATTATAATATGGTGTTGAAAGCTTTATAGCATTAATGAGAATGTTGTCAATGGTAGTAAAATATGTCTTGAAAAAATAAACTTTTTTGGATGATTGTGTAAAACAAAGCCTGAAAATACAGAACTTTATTTGTTTTTCTAAATGACTATCCTTTACCCTGCCTTTGAATTGCAATGGCGTCATGATCAGATCTTATTTCAGGCCTACTTGTTACTGATTGGGGTTACCAGCTGGGGCCTCAGTTCTCCTCATCCCCGCAGAAAATATTTTAAGGTCAACAAAAATTAAAGAAAACAAGAATGCATTGACCTCAACAAAAATATACTTAGGAAAGTGAAACACGGAAGGGCATAGAAGAAACAACAGAAGAGCTTAGGCTGGGCTACTTTAGCTCACTGGGATGTCAGAGAAAAGGGGACTTGGAGACAGGTTCAGGGGGTTAGCTGGGATGAGCTGCCACTGCCCATTGCTCCCCTGGCTGCATGTCTCATGGGGTTCCTTAGAGGTTAGGGGAAAAGTCCTATGGGGGAATGGCACAGGTATGCTCTTTGGAGGGAGAGCCCACTTGGCTCCTTTGCCCTGAGCGTATTTATCTTTCTCTCTTAGGTAGACATCTTGGAGCAGGTCTCAGGGAGGGTCTTAACAGAATATTCATCAGCTTTCCAGGTGTGGTGTTTCAGGGTCCTGGTCTCCACTGATTGGTTGGTGTCAGGGCAGGAGGTCATTAATCAACATAGCTGGTCCTGATGCAGCCACAGCATCATTTGTCTGCGTTTGCTGTGTTTTGGAGCCTGGAGCTGAAATACAACTGAGGCCTAACTGTTAACTTTAGGGAGGAGAACATCAAGGCAGAGAGGGTGTCTAAACTGCCAGACCAGCAAAATGAAAGATCAGGGGTCCAATCTGCATGACCAGTGGTAGGCTAGGGAAGGAAAGGAAAGGTTATCCTGAGGATGAGGTCTTGTTTGCCCAGGTTTGCTCCTTGCGAGGCATCTGGGCTTTCTGCCTTTGTGAGTTTCTGTACCTGGCCCATCATCCTTGCTCTACACCACATGTCTAACATACTAGAAAAGGTGGGTCAGACATAGCCTGCTAGAACTTAACAGTTTAACATATGGAAAAATAAACACAGTTTGGGTCCCTTTATGTTGCTTCTGGATATCTTCCTTAACTCTATTTTGAATCAAATTCATTCACTATGGGGTTTTTCTGTCCTTATTTATACCAGTTTTTTTCTTGTGTGTATGTACTATTAATCAGATTCTGCTCATTTCTCTAAAAATACAATTTTTAAAAATAAGTTTCAAGTTTATAGACACTGAAAGCAAGTAGCAAGTAGTGTGTGACACAAAACAAGTATTCAAAATGTAGTGCTCTCATCTTCCTTTTCTAATACATCTTGTTTATATTTAAAACATATTCTATGAAATAGTCAATACTTACTTAGAGAAAACACTAAACAAACAAAACTAATATATAGATTTGGAAGTGCAGAAATAGCTTTAGGTACTGACTTAAGACCCAATAGCATTGTGGTCAAATAGCTGTTTTGTGCAGGAGAAGGCAAAAGCAAAATAGTATTAAAATCACAAAAACAAGTATGTTAAAGACTAAATTAGAAATAGTGCAAAACATTAGGTCAGTAATGGCGAAACTTTTGAGCTCGGCATGTCAGCATTTTGAAAAACCCTAACTTAACTCTGGTGCCATGTCACATATAGACATTTTTAAATATTTACAACCATAGTAAAACAAGATTTATATTTTTGACCTTTATTTTATATAATTAAATGCCATTTAAAAAAGAAAAATCAACCAAAAAGTGAGTTCATGTGTCACCTCTGACACACGTGTCATAGGTTCGCCATCACTGCTCTATGTTAAGGTCATATTGACCCACTGATACATGACATTTAAGTGGTAGTAATATAATCCTGCACAAAACTAAAAGCATGTATATTGATTGAATATAGAGAATTAAATTTTATTAAATCATTGATATACACCATGTCTTTCAATGATAATAGCTTTGTTAAAGTACATACATATTAAAATTTTTATTCATTTCATTTAAAAGGTATAAAATTATATTTAAAACATTTCTACTTTTTTCCACTTAAAAATATGGATATCCTTCCAAATTGATAAAATATATATGTTTATGTAATATATATTACACTTATCATTTTTTAATAGCTTATAGTTTCTATCAATCCATATTCAACCAATTTTCTCTACTTGGGAATCCACACTGTTACTGAATTTTTTTTTAATTGTAGTCATGCCAATATCTCAATTATTGATACTTTCATATCTGTAGAGAAATTTCAAAGTATTGGCACAAATAAAAAGGCTATTTTCAAATGTACATATATATTACATTTTAACAAATACTATAATTTACTAAAATTTCTATAATTTACAGTTGCACCAACAATGTGTAAGAATGTTTATTCCTCTATACATTTCAGGGTGACAGTAAAAGATGATATCTAATTTTTAATTCAATTTACATTTTCCTGGCTTCTAGTAATGTGAGCTATCTTACAAAATGTTAATAGTCCTTTTGCATTTCTATTCTGTGAATTATTGGTGCCTTTAATATTTTTAATTGAGTTATTTTACTTATTAATTTATAGGAGTTGTTTAAAATTGTTATTTGTATTTCTCTATCAAGTACTTTAATAATATTTATCCTAGTGGTCTATTATTTTTGTTTCAATAATGTTTATTATGTCTTTTACCAAATAAACACTTTCATTTTAACTTACTCAGTTCCTTAGTCTTTTCATTTATGTTTTTGGTTATATGTCCTCTTTACTTGGAAAGATAATCTATGTAGCCTATACCTAACCTTAGTATTTATTAATATATGAATGTTTATATTTCTATGAAAAACTAGAGAGAATAAGAGGTACTATCCCTTTGTCATCTCATGATGGTAGCTGAATTTCTACATTTTTTTACTTCGTATGTGTTAGCTTTGAATTATGGAACCAAGAGATGAAACTGCCTAGTGCACAGGAATCAACCTCATTAATTTTTTTGGGGACCAATGTGAGAAAAAATATGTGATAACATTATGTTGTATAAGATACTATCTGGCAGGACTGTAAGAAATCCCGTTGGCATTACTGGTTAAAAAAAAAAAAAGTCAATATTGCTTTTCCGAAGGCCACAGGGCAAGGATCTGAGGGCAAGAAAGTTGGGACCTTAGTTTTATAGTCACGAGGAACTAAATGAGTCAACAACCTGAATGAGCTTGGAATAGCACCCCAAGCTCCAAACACAGTATTAGAGAGATCCTTACTTTTAAGATTCTGGCAAAAAAGAGGCTTGTTTCTTCCCTCTAATCACTGACATTGGATTTCCTAGCACTCTGAATAGAGTTTCTGAGTAGTAGAATAAATTTGACTTATAAAAATTAGGAATTTCAGCATTCCTTGAATCCTAATATTCAAAATAATAACTATTTCTACTACATTAAAGAGATTGAAATATTTGTAACATTATTTATTATTTTTATAGGTTTGTAATAAAAAATAATTGTTAAATACAAAACATCTGTTGTTTCAAAATTTAGCGTCATTATTACCAGCAAGTATTTTGTTTTTCTGTATCTTAGTTCCATTATATGTAAACTAAAGTTGGTTGAAAAATTACTTGGCACAATTGTAACAGTGCTTTACAAAGCACCTGGAAAAATATAAACATAATGATTATTAGTTATAGTCACAATATTAATTATTCTTATATTAAAATATTTAATTTGAATTTATTTTGGAATGCTGTGGAAAGCAAGGATATAATGTATATTCTTGCTACTGAATAACCTATTGGCCCTTTTCATTTTCCTGTATAAGTGAGCCCTTCCTTTAATTGTCATATTAACTCCCTTATTTATATCTTAATTGGATCTATCTTTAGACACTGTTCCAAATACCTATTTGCCTCTCCTTCCACAGATACTACACTATTTTTATTATGGTGCTTATAATAACTTTTAGTCAAGCATCACAAATTTTTACTCAGTATTACATTTATTAAAATTTTCTTATTTACATTTATTCAATATATAAATCATAGAAACATTTAATCCAGTTAAAAATGTGATAAATTTACTATATCATTAATCCATTTGGTATTTTAATGATACTAAGTTTTGAACACTTGGAGAATGTTTATTTACCATTTGTTATAATTTTTTATTTATAATTAAATTTAATAATGCCACTATGGGTATCTACATCATGCATTTTCAGTGTATGTAGTTGTCATAAATTTGACAGTTTTCCAGGCTCCAGGAATAGAGCATGTAGCCTCTACCTAACCTTAGCCATGATGGCTGGCTAAGTGTTTTGCATGTCACCCAAAGCAGGCCAATCGGGTTTCACTGAACTTCAAAATTAGGAATGTGTGGTGCTGGAGCTGATGTTAGGCACCATTTTATTCTGTGGAATCTCCTGTTACAGTCAGATTTAGAAAACCCAATAACTTCAACCAGATGATGTTTATAACTCTCAATAGATTGGTAAGATGCTTGGAATGCTGTTTAACTACTGTTTGCTTTTAAGTGCTAATACACTGGGTATCCCTTCACTTGCTTTGTCCATCTTATCTCCACAATCTATCCTACTTGGTACATAGGATTCTATTTCTTCCTGAAACTTTTGGCTGTTCTGGGCATTAGAAAGATAGAGTCCACATGGGTTATAAAAAAAAAAGACAAGAAAAGAAATGCCAAATAATATAAGTTTGACAGAGATGCAACACCTATCTGATAGACAGGAAGTAAGCAAGTTCATGGATGAAATCGGAGGGGAGTCACCATTGGACATTGATAGGGAGTCACCTGGCAGAGGTTCTTGGAACAGGTAGTTAGAAATTCTCAGTCAAGTGAGTATCAATGCAGTGAATGAAGTTTTGGCTCTCAGGGCTAATGGTCATATGGACCATTTTCCTAGAAAGAGTGCTTTTGTATTTACTTACCTAGATGCTGACCCTCTTTCTTGGGTAACTTCTGTATCAACAGCAAGGCCCAGTTTGGAAATACTACTATTAATGTAATTCACTTTTTTTTTTTTATTTCTTAAAGTATTGCAAAGAGTATTACACTTGTCTCCTCCCCCCACCCCCTTGAAATTCCCCCCGGCTTCCGCCACCCCCCAGTGTCTTGTGTCCATTAGGTATTTTTCTCAGCTTCCCAGGGGCCATCTCAGCCTCATAGGGGCCATCCCAGCCTCACAGGGGCTGTCTCAGCCTCACAGGGGCCACCTCAGCCTCACAGGGGCCGATTCTATCTCACCGGGGCCGTCTCAATCTCACCGGGGCCGTCAAGTTCACTTTTTTTTCTTCTCCTCAGTAGTCAGATTTTCTTTCAGATTTTTTTCACTGCCTCACTCACTAAATACCCATTCTCTATTTTTGTCTTCTGCTAAAGTATATTTTTATAAGCATTGATGGCTTATTAAAAGAATGCTCTTAAATCATTAGTGAGTAAAAACTTATAGTTTTTCTTTTTCTTGAAGACAGAAATAATATTTGCAACTTGTTATGAGGTGAAAAGAAAATGCCATCATTTTAGTGTAAAAAATAAATGAGAATAAAAATAGTATAGTTTACTTTTCATTAAAACTCCCTGAATATTCTTAGCCTGTTGCACCAGCAATAACCAACTAAAATAACAATGACAAAATAAACCTGTCTTGATAAAATTTATATAATTATCAAGAATGCATTTAGCAAAAAAAGGAACAAGATCTATATAAAAAGAAATTTATAAATTTTGATGAATTTCCTAAAGACAGAATCTCATATTCCACAGACAAAACTATCAAGAAACTATTGCCCTTGTTATTATCTATAATAATAAAAGCACAATATACTAATTAGACCAGATGTCCTTCCAGACATCCTTCCAGGTGACCTTCTGGACGCAGCTGTGGGGGGCCGAGCCCCTTGCATGAATATCGTGCATCTGGCCTCTAGTAAACTTAATTAAACGATAAAAACACAAGATACAGTATATAGACAGATGTCTGTGCATTGTACATGGCTAAGAGAATGGGGGCTATATTGCTGCTATCGTAAAATGCTGTGATGTCTGTAGCCTCATATCTGCTTTACTACCATGTTGGCTTTTCTCTGCCTAGTGATGTGCCTCCCTATGTTAGGCCTATGTTCTAGAACTTTAGATATCATCTTCTGCCAAACATTTGAATTTCTACCAGGCATTTGTGTTCAATCTATTTCCTTGATCTCATTTTATTTCTTTAAATTTACTTCCCTTGGTGAGGGAGATCTTTCACTTCCACTATGTATGTGGAGTCTGGTTATACATATTGTACATTTCTTAACTTGAGTCTTAGCCAAACACATGAAAAGTTCTCTGTCTCTCTCTCTCTCTCTCTGTCTCTCTCTCTCTCTCTCTCTTTTTTTCCAAAAGCTACCTACCTCTACCAAAAGCAAATAAGGAGAGTCATAGTTTCATGTTTTCTCTTTCTTTATTCTTCAAGTGTGTGTGTGTGTGTGAGAAAGAGAGAGAGATAGAGAGAGAGACAGAGAGAGAGAGAGAGAGAGAGAGAGAGAGAGACAGAGACAGAGAGAAAGAGCATGTTATCTCTTTGGTACTTATTTGAGAAAGAGAAAATCAACCATTCATGTAAAATTACCCCAGAGGTGATCTTGATTCTTTGTATAAAAATGGAATTAGATCTTTTGTATATTCCTATTTTTAATATTTATGACACTTAACAATGAAATCAATCTTACTATCATCTGAGTTCCACCAGGGCTGTGATCTTTTAATGTTGTGTAGTAGTGACCTAAAATATATTTAAAAATATGCTAAATGAACAAACAAATGATATCTAATTCTACAAGCAGAATTCCAAATTTGAACACAGTCACAAAAAATAATTATTATCCTTTAATCTGAAAGATCTATGAAATATAGAAATCTAAAGTGAGCTGCACTGAGGTATTCTATAAGGTGACAATTTATTTTTAAAGTTATTTTTAGGGAGAGTTGGGGGGAAAGCTGGATCTATAATAGGTAAAATTAAAGCTTAAAATAATTTTTATCATTGAATGAGAGTATGTCATGTTGCAGCTTGAATTATTTACATATATTTTCTGTATGTTTTCAAAATACTTTTTTATACGTACTCTGCAGACTATTTCCCAGTTTTAAAAATGAAAAAAAAAATCATGTAATTTTTTTCATGGTCAAATAGTAAATAGAAGATCCCGAATTAGAAATCTATCTCTGTCTAAAGAATGCTTGCCCCCAAAGTCACACTGCGTCTTCAAAGATAATTGTCATTTCCTAGGAAACATTTTATGTGCTAATTGCTTGATATAAAGATTACTTAATTCTCATAATAACACATTTAAAATATCCAGTCTTCAGGTAGAAGAGAAATCTTGTCTTCCTTTTGCAGCCTCGTGGAAGCTCAGGTAATTTGCTTTGAGACTCTATAGACAGAAACACTGAAAAGAAGTGTGAATACACTCATCATGTCTCTTTAGAAGATAGGAAACTACTACTACACTGTGGGGAAAGCACTACAAGACCCTTCAGCTCTATTCCTCTATATATCCTCTAATACCTTCCCACCAGAGGGCAATTCAGCTAATTGAGCTGTGGAGAAAAAGTTCTTATATTTCTGTCTTAGTCCATTTAGGCTGGCATAACAGACTGTGTGGCTTATAAAGAACAGACATTTATTTCCCACAGTTTAGGAACCTGGGAAGTCCAATATCAAGGCACTGGCAGATTCAGAGTCTAGTGGGGCCGCCTGCTAGTTTATGGACTGCCACCCTTTCCCTATAATCTCACATGGCAGAAGGGGTGCGGAGTTCTCAGAGGTCTGTTTATAAGGGCACTGATGCCACTGCCGAGGGCTCTGCCCTCATGACCTAACTGTTTCCCAAGACCCCACCATCTAATAGCATCACACTGGGGATTAGGTTTCAGCCATGACTTTGGGGGACATAAACATCCAGTCTATAGCATACAGCATTTAAGACTTTCTATGTCCTCACTCTTGGGAGTGGCCTCTTCTCTGGATTCATGTGCTCTCTCTTTCAAGATGGGGCCCTGGCCTACCCTGACAGGGAAAGCTGAGTTTAGGCTATTCCAGTGATTCTGGGGGAAATCTGGACACTGACCAGTGGTGAAGTGTTAAGATCTCCCCTCGTGTCTCAATACTAAGACATTTTCCAGTTCAGTTTTTGTCAAAATTATAACTCTTTTGATTTCAATTTGTGTTACACTTCTATCAGTTCAAACATCCGAAGAGGAACAGTGAACTCTCTACACTTCTTTATCACCTCTTTCTTTAACCAGGCAATTCTAAAATCAGGTCTTCCTCAATTCCTTGAATATTGTAAATTTCTGTTATATAAAAATGAATCAATTTAATATTTGTGAAAGCATTCTATAAACACGAGTGACTTTAAAAATGTTAGCTATTTTACATTGGATATAAGTGAAGAGAGGCACTTAGAAATAATGACATACAGTCTTCATTTTTTTCACTCTCCCAAAAAGAATTATATTTAAAATGAAATGTAAGAAAAATAAATGTTGGAATGTTAAAATCTGCTAAAGAAAGGACATCCGAGCAGGCCCTGTCATAAACCATCACAGTCATAATGATATCATTGTGTCAATAAAAGTATAATATTAAACAGTGTTCTGTTACTCCTACATAGTAACATACATTTAAGTCTGGAAATGAAAATATAAATAATTCAGTTAAAGGCTAATTTAGATGGACATAGCTTTGAGACAGAACAATTACCTGGAGGTTGCATTTCTGCTTGTCCCAATGGCAAGAATAAAACCCGGGCCTTCTTAAATGAGAGTTTGTATAAATCACACCTATTGTAGGGTGTAGTAAAATGCCTAGATCTTAGTAAGTATTAGTTTATTCTTTTGATTTAAAAGAGTGGAATTCTTATATTCCATTTGCTTCTAAGTCTGTTAGTTAAGAGATTTAACCCTTTCCATGTGGTCAGTGGAAATGTATCAAGTGAGTAATTTTCAGAGAGAGGAAAAAAAATTATTTTCAAAATTGATAATGTCTCATTTTCCCCAGTTGCAAAGCTACCTCATTTTGATGGTAATTGTATTCTAAATAGAATGACTATTATCAACAAGACAAGGTATAGTAAGTGTTGGAGAGATAATGGAGAAATAAGAACCCCATTCACTACTGGTGGGAGTGTAAACTGGTACAGCGACTTTGGAAAACAGTATGGAGGTTCCTCAAAAAATTAAAAATAAAGCTACCATATAACCCAGGAAACCCTGTTCTGGGTATCTACCCCCAAAATGTGAAAAATGTATTTGAAAAGATATATGCACCCCTATGCTCATTGAAACATTATTCACAGTGACAAGACATGGAAACAACTGAAGTGTCCTTTGATAGATGGTTTGGATAAAGAAGATGTGCTACATACATACAATGGAATACTACTCAGCTGTAAGAAAAGATGAAATACTGCCATTTGCAACAACACAGGTGGATATTGAGACTATTGTGCTAAGTGAAATAAGTCAGACAGAAACAATCAAGAACCATACAATTTAACTCATATGTGGGCTATAAAACTGAAACAACAAATAAACAAATTAGACAAACAAAAAAAAATCATAGACACAGACAATAGTATGGTGGTTACCAGAAGGAAAGAAGAGTTGGGAGTGGTGAAGAATAGAGGGGGTCAAGTGTGTGATGACAGAAAGAGACTTGACTTTGGGTGGTAAACACACAAAGCAGTATACAGACAATGTATTATAGCATGGTATACTTGAAACCTATATAAATTTATTAAATAATGCCACCCCAATACATTTAATAAAGATAAATAAAATAGATATCATATGTGATGAGTTTATAGATTGTAGTACAGCTGGATACTTAGGAAAAGTTAAAGAAACAAGTACAATTTATTTCCAATCTAGGAAGCCCCTGGAAGAACTGGGACTTTAAAAAGAGAAGATATTAAAAACAAAAGACATGCTACTCCCAAAAGTTACTTATATAAACTGAAAAAAATGGACAAAAATAGAATTTTGGGAGGACATTATGAGAAGACGACACAGAATAAAGAAGAATATAGAAATCAGGAGAGCCTGAGTTACCTTATTGAAGGTAAGGACATAATTATCTGCTTTATGTATGCCTTTAGCTTCCTATTTAGTTAATTCAGTCCTATAATCCTTTATTTTGTAGCATTTTTGTCCAGTGCCTACAAATTTCATTTTTACTGAAATAAAAATCACCTCCTATTTTGCCACTGCATAACTGCTCTATGTCAGGCCAGGCCCACCCTACTGGTTTGCCACATTTTACTTGGTAAAATGTGAGGACACAACATTTTTAAAAGTTTACATACCAGAATACTAGAAAATGCAAAGCAAAATCCACAACCCAAGTGTACTTAGGTGCAGGGCACAGGAATATGTATCTATGACCTCTTTTGAAATGAAATAGACCAATAAAAATACAATCTCAGGATAAAGTTACTCATTAACTTTTTTTTTTTCATTTAGGCCAAATGATACATACCGAGTTCCCAGAGGTGTAATGTGTCTCTTTATCTGATGATATAGAAAGCCTATACTTGCTATGTTGGCTCTCAAATGGTGGTTAGAGAGATGGTTATAATGAGTTTAGTTATATATTAATTGGCTTGACCAGATTAGCACATACTAGTACAATTGTTGCAATTAGAAAAATATTTGAATTAATTTAAATCTAATTCTGAATATGCTTCCAGTGAGTTAGCAGATGCAAATAAGATCTCATAAACAGAGCAGTTGGTGAAAAGACATGTGATATTGAAGTCTTTCTTAAAATTGTTCTATTTTTCCTTTTATTTTGAGTTTATAAACACCAAAGAGGTTTTATATTTCCTTAAATCCTTTTGGGTAGTGATCTAACCTTTAATAAGCTAACCTTCTGAGTTCAAATTCAGTTCATAAGATGGAATTTCCAAAGAGCAGGAGGAGTCATATTTAGAAAACAAGAGGACATTAGCCAAAAGTCAATTTGTGCATTTGCTATTCATTTTCCTCAATGTTCTCAAATCATTCAAAAAGATCTTTCTAGGTGCTGAAGCTGAAATAATGTTTTTCTTTTTTTTTAAAAATATATTTTATTGAGTTTTTACAGAGAGGAAAGGAGAGAGATAGTTACAAACATCGATGAGAGAGAAACATCGACCAGCTGCCTCCTGCACACTCCCCACTGGGGATGTGCCCGCAACCCAGGTACATGCCCTTGACCGG
>NW_006289214.1:2215876-2216989 GCF_000327345.1 Myotis davidii
GAGAGAGAGAGAGAATGGTGAAAATGTGTTGAAACGGATCCTCAAACCTGCTCGAATTCTAAGTTCAATTAAAGTAATTTTCTAATGAAAGTTTAGAGAGATCTAACAGTGCTCAACACTTCAGTGTTCTCAGAGAGCTAGGCCTGCCTCTGCCACTTTACCAAACACACATGATTTGCAGATATTGCACCTCTAAGAAATGGTGATCCTGAATAGATAGACATTGGGGAAAGAAAGCCAACATAAGTCTTAGCAAATGCATCTTAATGCCACTGAAATCTATTTAGTATGAACAACTGACCTAACCCTGTGCCAGGTGCCTGTAGGTTGAGAGAAAAGCTAAATAAAAAACAAACCAAAAAAAACACCCAAAACAACTTCTGATTGCCACAGAGCAACAAACTGTCAGAAAAACAGAGCCCTTGTTGATTTTTCACTTGGTCTCTGGCTCTCAGAGATGGGGTTGTGTTTGGAGAATCATGAAAAGAGCCAAAGACACAAACACCCATATTATTGTTTAGTAGGAACATACATTCTAAAAAGCAAACATAATTATGACAGCCTGCTTATATATGAACTCCCTATCACCTGTTCCATATTCCAGGCACTGGCACCAGCACCCATCCACCCAACGGTGTAGCCGGGAACCCGGGAATTCATTCTGACTCCTCTCTTCCCTTTTTTTTTTTTTTTTTAATATTTTATTGAGTTTTTACAGAGAGGAAAGGAGAGAGATAGTTACAAACATCGATGAGAGAGAAACATCAACCAGCTGCCTCCTGCACACTCCCCACTGGGGATGCGCCCGCAACCCAGGTACATGCCCTTGACCGGAATCGAACCTGGGACCCTTCAGTCCGCAGGCAGACGCTCTATCCACTGAGCCAAACTGGCTTCAGCATAATGTTTTCCTTTATATATTAACAACATATCCCTGTTGGATAAGATTATTCAGTGTTTCTTTCTTCAAAGCACCTTAAAATTCAGTTGGCATTTCATACTTTTTTTTTTACAAGCTTGTACAAAATATCTAGGGAAAAATATATTCCGTGGATGAAATTTGATTATTAATCTTTTGACACAACTACAACAGAAAACTTAGCCATATATATA
>NW_006289214.1:2217319-2219871 GCF_000327345.1 Myotis davidii
CATAGCTTTAATTATGTAAATCTCTTTTATTGTAAGCTTCAATAATAAATTATTTTAGTACTTTTTGAACAAAATTTTAAGAAGACTGCTTTCTACAGAAATTGCCAACTTTATGTAAACAGCATTTTCCCTCCTTTCATATTTTTATTATGATTTGTAATGTTTTCTCTCCTCCTACACTCTTTTTTGTACATATGTTCCAAAAGACTCATAAATACACTATGCACATGGAAGTGAGTGACAGGCCTTTCAGGCCACTGTCTGTTAAGGTGCTGGCTAGTCAGGGCAGGTCAGCAATATCGAGTGATCCTTTGGTGGGCTTTGTCACACACCAGCAAGGTACTGGATACTGGAGAGAAAATAATCTACAATAATAAAAGTGTAATATGCTAATTAGACCAGACAGCTGAATGACCTTCTAGACGACCTTCCCAATGAAGCTTGGGCTTCGAGGGCCGAGCCCCTTGCATGAATTTCATGCATCAGGCCTCTAGTACAAAATAATCCTCTGCTTTATAGAAATCCATGTTTGTATATAAACAAGATATATACATATGTATGTGCATCTATTTCTTATTTTTTAAAACACTCCATGTGTTGTGTATGTGTGCATGCATGTGTGTGTATGCATATTGTATGTATGGGTAAAACAAGAACCTGCTAATTAGAGGGTTATCTGTTTGCTGAGCTCTGTAGTAGGTTTGGGTATACACATTTTTAAAAATATATTTTTATTGATTTCAGAGGAGAAAGGAGAGAGAGTGAGATAGAAATATCAATGATGAGAATCATTGACTGGTTGCTTCCTGTATACCTCCCGACAGGGGATTAAGCCCACAACCTGGGCATGTACTCCAACTAGGAATCAAACTGTAATCTCCTGGTTCATAGCTTAACACTTAAACACTAAGTTAAACTGGCCAATGGGTGTACACATTTTGAAGTAGGGACAGAGACAGAGCTGAACATCCCTTAATGATTAAGGCATGAGGAGCATGAAAAACCTGAAGAAGGTAATCAGGAAAGCTGTTTAAACAGAAGGAGAAAGAAAAAGAACACAGGGACCCTTTGTTAAGGTTGACCACAGAAGTGGTTTTGGAAAATTACATTTACTGAGGATGGAAGTTGGTTGTTATGGGCACTTCACTTAAAAACTTCCATTTCCATATATATATATATATATATATTCCTCAGTATATTATTTGTTTGTCATTATTGTGTTTATGCGTATTTCAGACATACAAAATGTATAGTAAATTATATAATAACCACATGTGAAACCACCACTTAGTAAAAGAAATTTCATCTTTACAGTTATAATTGAAGCACGTTTTATATCCTTTGATTCCCAGAGGTAGCCACTGTCCAACTTTTATTTATGATACAAGTACATGTTTATATATAATGTAGCATGTTGTTTGGATGAATATAATAGACATCTTAGAATACTTATTCTTTTCTGTACTTTTTAATAGACTATCTTTTATAGCAATTTTAGGTTTATAGTAAAATTGAGTGGAAGGTACAGAGATTTTACCCCTCACTTCCACACATGCATAACCTGCCCCTTTTCAACATCTCCCACCAGAATGGTATATGTTATAATTGATGAACCTACATTGACACATTCTTATCACCCAAAGCCCATAGTTTACAATAGAGTTCACTTTTGGTGTTGTACATTCTATGGGTTTGGACACATATATAATGGCATGTATTCACCATTTATAGTATACAAAGCTGTTTCACTGTCCTGAAAATCCTGAGTTCCACCTGTTCATCCCATCCCTCTCCCCTAACGTCTGGAAACTACTGATGGTTTTACTGTCTCCATAATTTTTCCTTCTCTGGAATATCATATAGTTGGAATCATACAGAATATACTCTTTTTAGATTGGCCTCCTCCACTTAGTAATATGTATTTCAGATTCCTCCATGTATTTTTATGGCTTGACAGTTCATTTCTTTGTAGCACTGAATAATATTCCATTTTCTGGATTTACCACAGTTAATGCACTCAACTATCAAAAGGCATCTTAGTTGTTCCAAGTTATGGCAATTATGAATAAAGCTGCTATAAATAGCCATGTGCAGGTTTTTGTGTGGACATGTTCTCAATTCCTTTGGGTAATTATCAAGGTGTGAGATTTCTGGATTGTACAGTAAGACTATATTTATTTTTATAAGAAACTAAACTGTTTTCCAAAGTGGCTGTGCATTTCCACCATCAATGAATGAGAGCTTATGTTGCTCCACATCTTTGCCAACATTTAGGGTTTTCAGTGTTCTAGAATTTTTGCATGCTAATAGGTGTGTAGGATTATCTCATTGTTATTTCAATTTTCACTTTTCTGATTATCTATCTACACTAATAAAAGAGAAAAATGGTAATTGGCGTAGGACGCTACCCTTTTCATAGGCTAATCAGGGCTA
This sequence comes from Myotis davidii, assembly GCF_000327345.1. NCBI lineage: Eukaryota > Metazoa > Chordata > Mammalia > Chiroptera > Vespertilionidae > Myotis > Myotis davidii. The sequence continues at coordinate 2,219,753 of NW_006289214.1, forward strand.
CATGTAAATTAACTACCAACTAAGATTGGCAGTTAACTGCCAACTAAGATTGGCAGTTAACTGCCAACAAGATGGCGGTTAATTTGCATATGTAGGCACAATGCAGGGAGGTGAAAGGG
>NW_006289214.1:2220104-2234091 GCF_000327345.1 Myotis davidii
TGGGCGAGGGCCCGATCCTGCGATTGGAGGGTGATGGGGGTCACCGCCTGAGGGCTCCCAGTATGTGAGAGGGGGCAGGCTGGGCTGAGGGACACTCCCGCCCTCACCACCCAGTGCACGAATTTCGTGCACCGGGCCCCTAGTAATAATAATAAAAGCATAATATGCAAATCGACTGAACGGCCAAACAGCAGAACAACCTTTTGGACGACCACGCTATGACACCCACTGGTGCCAGGCTAGCCAAGGCAGGTGTGATGCGATTGGTCAGGGACCCAGCCATCATCCCACCAACCAGTGGGCTGTGGCAGGTGAGCAGGGCCTCCCTCTGCGGGGGTGATCCATTGTGGAGCCCCAGCCAGGTTGCCCCAAAGAGGAAGGCCCAGGCTCCTGGCTGGCAGTGCTGCAGGGCCATCAATCATGGGGGTCCCGGACTGTGAGACGGCACAGGCTGGGCTGAGGGACCCCGCCCCACCAAGTGCACGAATTTCATTCACTGGGCCTCTAGTATGTGATATGGAGCATCTTTTCATATGCTTATTTTCATCTGTGCATCTTCAGTGAGGTAGGTACCTGTTAACATCTTTAGCCCATTTTTTTAATAGTGCCTTTATTCTTCAATCTGTTATATGCTCCATACCCTATTTGGAGATACATTTTGGAGAGTCAGTTTATTCATATAAATAATTTATATAAATTTATTTATTGTATTGGTTCAATCACTTTTCATAATTCCTCCTTTTTTGATTATTGGTTTGAGAATTATTTAAGTTTATTTCTAATCTTGTAGAAATTACCTTTAAAAAAAGTTAACATGAATACTCTACCTAATAAAGTCTGAAGTCACTGAACATTTTTACTTTATTTCTAAAATAATTACAGAATCATAGTAGTGAGACCTGACCTGACCCTCTGGCCCCAACAGTTACTCTTCCCTGCATCACACACACAACTCAAGAAAAGACATACAAGCCCTTTTTTGTGTGTAATCTTTCTTTTTTTGATAAGAGATTTTTTTCTAGACTATTTGATTGCTGACTCTATAGGCCGCAGGACATTCCAGCCTTATATAGGACTCCGTGCAGCTCCTCCCTCTCCTGCAGGACTACATGTCTCCTGTCCATGAGTTGTCATTTCTGCCCTCTGAGATCATGAGAACTTTACTCCTTACCCTTCAGTCACCCATGAAGGGTGTTACTTTTCAGCTCAAGTTTCCTACTCTGGTTTTTGTTCCCACTTTATTTATGGCTACTAGGACATTCTGTGCTTTCTAGAAAGTGAAGGTATATATTCATATAGTCAACCACAATTTATTGAGCACTTACTCTATGCCAGATATTAATTCTTGACACAAGGCAGACAGCATTGAACAAGACAGACAAAATTCTTTTGCTTCAGAATGTTAGCTAAATGTCATCCATCATTTCTGGGTGGTTTATGACAAGAGATTTTGTTCTTTTAGGTATAGCTACTCCATTGTATTTCTGGAAATGATTCCCTTGACTATCTATTCAGTACAAATATGCACATACAATTATGACAAAAAATAAATTATTATGGTCAATAAACATTCCTAAATTGGTTATAGGCTCAGAATTCCCAAGTTTCCACTTTTTTTTTTTTTTTTGTCTCTGCTGGGTTATTACCTGAAGTAATGACCTACATTAACTTTAAAGATCATAGAGACTCTCTGGAATGTAAAAATACTTAGCATATTGCTTAGTGTGATATAGTTGCTCCATAAATAATAATTACCTATCTCTTTGTTCTCTGCCATGAAATGGGGCAGATTATTTTTCTATCTTCTTTCGTTACAAAATAATGTCTTAACTATACAAGAAATAAGTGGCTCATTAAATATTGCACAATAGATTGTGCTATCATCTGGGTATTGATGTTTCTTTTAAGTCTCATCCCCTTATTTGACGGTGAATACCCAATCTACTAATTGCCGTGAAGTCAACTGCTGCCTGTCATTATAGTGCTACGCACCTTGAAGCCTATCTATTCTTCCCTTGAATGACATGACCACAGTGAGATTTCTCTTCCGTTTTATTAGCAACTCAGAAAGAACTTCAAAGAATCATCAAGGAATTAGTACAGAGACTGATATCAATGCTTGTGAAATAATATGATAATTTTGATTGTCTATTATTAACATAATGTGACTTGCAGAATGTGTTATATGCTAGAACTTACCATTTTACATGTGACCCATCTCTCTTTAGAGGTTTCTTTTTCTTTTTTCTCCCCCCCCCCATCGCTCCTGCCCGCACCCCCCCTCCTCAATTATAGCTGTAATGGGTAACTAACTGGCCCTACTGTGTTCAATTTAGATGACACATTTCACTCTCACCTGGTTTCTTCTTGTCGCTTCTGAACACCAGCACAGGATAAGCAGCCTTAAGTTACTGTAGTAGACTGCTTGTGCTGTCCTAAGAGAATACCACAGATTGGGTGCTGAAACAACAGTCATTTATTTTCTAACAGTTTGGGAGACTGGAAATTAAAAATCAAGGTGCCAGCAGGGTTTGTGTCTGGGGAGACCGTCCTTCCTGGTTTGCAGAAAATTGCTTTCTCATTGTGACTTCACGTGGATTTTCTGTGTGTGTCTGGCCAGAGAGTGAGCTCACTGGTACTCTTCTACTTTTAAAAACAGGCTTTTAATCAGACTAGGGCCCCACCCTTATGACCTTATATAACCTCAATCACCTCCTCAAAGGCCTGACCTCCACATAGTTCCAGTGGTGTTAGGGCTTCAACAGAATTTGGGGGCAAGGGAGGATACAATTCAATCCAAACAGGTTTATTTCATTAATTACAGTTCTTTTTGTGATTACATACCTATAAGACAATATCTATAAGTTAATGTTAGTGCATGTTTATTTGATCACATTTTTTTTCTACATGTTTGCTGTAAAACAAAGCATTTCTATAAAAATACCATTTCTATAAGATCTTGGAGCAGTGGTGCTCAACTGGGATTACTGGAATCACCCAACTTCACTATTATAGCATATATGCCACCAGAGAGTCTACCCAATAGGTTTGAAAATACGCTTGAAGGATCTAGTCTTCAAAAGCCTAATAGATCATTCTTAACTATCTGGGAATTTAAAGCAACTACCTAAATCTATTGGGTGGCCAATAATTATCCTACAAGTGATGATTTTTTTCCAGGTAAATTATGTGGATATTCCTTCTTCAGAAAGTGTTACTCATGCATAATACTTTTGTTGCTTGGCACAGAACAGTGAACATATCAGGCATCAAAGTTGGGTGTGTTTTTTGTTTGTTTTGTATTTTTGTTTGTTTGTTTTTGTGTGGAGTTTTTTTTCCGATGAACTAACAAACAAATGATAGGGGACAGTGATGAAAACCTGTGAGGAATAAAGGTGTACTTCTAAAATGTGGCAAGACAGAGTAAGCTCTATGAATGAGCATTTTTGATGGACATTTTGAGAGAGGAAAATAAAGGTAAAAGGAAATCTGTGACTGAGAAGGGAAAATCATATTTAAGAGCCTCAGAAAACTTGGAAAATTGGAATAATAACTTAATAGAACAAGAAAGTGACTCTGTCTGGTACAGGTGCTTTATCGTCCTTAGCATGAGTCACAGGCTGTTGGTTTCTTTATAGCTCCGCTGCCATGTTCTGCAGTCATGTAAACCCTTATGATAAAATAGAGTGAAGGTGCATCCAGCAGGGTCAGCTCTACTTTTCCACACATTTTCTTTAATGAGACCTGGGGACTTGTAGAGGCTGGCTGCCTATCATAGAGCTGACTGTTGACCAGGCACAGCACAGGATTACTCTTTAAACTACTTTTCCAATGATTACTGACATCAGCAACATATTCTTTCTTGTTACAGAGCAGGAAGCAACATCAGTGATTACCACCTTAATGCTTTAAGGAAAAGGAAAAGAATGCAAAAACTTTAGAACCCTGCAGAGACTAAGGAATAAAAGAAAGAAAATATCAGTATCTCTATGATAGCAGGGGCAATTTTAGTGCTGTTGAAAGGGAAGTTCTTTCTCAAAAAAGCCAACACCATGAGATTGCACTTAGAGCAGAATTGGTTCTATAAAGAGGCTTTCTGCTTGACCAACTATATTTTCACACTTAAATGTCACAGTAGGAAAGCCAAGAACCAGCCATTAGAAAACCGTTTTTTTTTTTTTTTTTAATGTAAGAATCAATGTTTGTCTTTAACCAGGAACAAATGACCCCTTTGAATCTAAAATGGGGAAATAAACAAGTCTGGCTTTCTCGGGAGATTAGTGATAGGATACAAAGATGTTAACTTCTAGCTCAAAGATGCATTAAATTCAAACCAAACCACTAGTGACTAAACATTATAATATCTAATAGCTTTTTCAATGGCCTAAGTGAAATTACTTGATATCCCTGTTCAATTTCTAAACATAGACGAAACATAAATATAAAACATGGCTCAATTAGTGATTTCAATCTTTGGCTTTAGCCACACGTTAAAGAAGCATTTTTATTCTCTTGAATCTGTAAAGGAGACCTGCAATGCAGTTGGAAAATATTTGTTTGTGATTCAAATAGTGACCTCAAAGCAAGAACTTTAATATCAGAAAATAAAAGTTAGCAGTTAAGAATTTGAACATTATTTCTAAACTTAAAGTTTTCCTACCCAGTTTTGAAGACTCCAGATGGTTCTTTTTGAGCTTTCTTTTCATAAGATTGAATATAATTTCTTTCTGAGTAAATAGCTCTTTGTCTTGTGAAATTAACAATAAATTTCATAGCAGAAGCATAACATTACAAAATAACTTTCACCATGCATAAAACAAGATACTGTTAAACTAGAAAAGTTAATTCCTTCATCTTGGGAAGATGCTTATTCTGGGGATATTTATTTCAAAATACTCTAAAAATGTCTGCTGGATATGGATATCGTATACTTTTTATTGTCTACTTGTTTACTTTTTAAACTTATTTACTATCTATAGATGAAAATTCAAGTCCTCTTCATATGAAAAGAAAGATGAAAAATTATTGTATAGTAAATAATCCTAAAATATCTGTAATCTTAAAACATAGTACAGTTACATTAAAATCTATGGCATACACTTATTTTCTAAATGTATTTCTATTTAACATTTCAGTCCGTAATCTATGAAATGTTCCACAAATAACAAATGTATTCAATTGGACACAATAATTATTTAAAATTTTGTCATGGAAACCAATACTTCTCTTGCTATTTATAAATCTAGTCTCTCCAAATTTACTTCCTCTATGTCTACACAGTTCAGCACAATAGGCATAAGCCACATGTTGGTATAAAATTAAAATTTTACTTCCATAGTCTCATTCCCCATATTTCAAGTGCTCAAAGCAACATCTGGCCAATAGCTTCCTAATTGGACTGTGAAAAAAAACATAGCATTTATATCACATCAGTAAATTCTATTGGAAAGCACATACTAGATTATAACACATTGATTCATGTGAGATATATATCATATATGATATATGTGATTACATTTAGTTCATGTATTTTACTTTCCTGTTACTCATGCATAATTTTATGTTTGCCTCAATACATTAAAATTACTTTCAGTTTAGTATACTTATCTACATAAAAGAGAAACATGCAAATTGGTGTCACTCTGCTATGCCCACCAACCAATCAGTGACTATGCAAATTATCCCAACAAAGATGGTGGTTAATTTGCATACGCAGGCGTGGAGCAAAGACTAAAGGCTCCAGCCGGAGTGAAGACTGAAGACTGAAGACTGAAGACTGAAGAGGCTTGGTACTTTGCTGCAGCCGGACCAAAGGCCTGGGTCCTGGATGGTAGAGGAAAACCGGTGCTGGCCGCCAGGGGAAGGGAGGCCTATTGTGTGAATCTTCATGCAATGGGCTTTTAGTCTATATAATAAAGAGCCAGCATCCCAGATTGTGCCATGGCAACCCAGCACTGACTGACTAGAGAGCTGCAAATCAAGCCCAGAGAGAGGCCTGCAGAGAGAGAGAGTCAGAATCTGAAGCCTCTGTGGCAGCCATTTATCAGAACTTGCCTCACTTTCTCTCCCTGCCTAGCCAACAGCCTCACCTCCATTCTCTCCAGGCCTCCACAGGGGCTTGCTGATCAGCCCCGCCTTTCTGATCAGACCCTGTTGATAGGCCCAGAGACACTAACTGGCATAGAAATTGACCAATTAGAACCAAATCTGGGTCAAGTGTGAGGAGCCAATGGCTGCCTAGGAGGTGGAGCTTTTGACACTGACTGGTATAGAAACTGACCGATCAGAACTAAATTGGCAGGCAGAAGAGGGCAGTTGAGGGCGAGATCAGACCAGCAGGGGAGGGAAGTTAGGGGCAACCAGGCTGGCAGAAAAGAGCAGTTGGGGCCAAAATCAGGATGGCAAGGGAGGGCAGTAAGGGGTGATCAGGCAGGTAGGCAGAGGGGTTATGGACAATCAGGCAAACAAGCAGGTGAGTGGTTAGGAGCCAGGGATCCCAGATTGTGAGAGGGGTGTCTGACCACCAGTTTAGGCCCAAATTTTGTGCACCAGGCCTCTAGTCTATATATATAAAAGCCTACGTGACCATTTGACCATCTGACCATTCGACCAGTGGCTTTTGTGTAATGACCACCGGGGTCAGATGCTCAACCCACAGGTATGGAAACATGAACAGACTGATGAATCTTAGAAGGAAGTGGGGGGGAGTGGGAAGAGATTAACCAAAGATCTTATATGCATACTAGAGGTCTGGTGCATGGATTCATGCACCAGTGGGGACCCTCAGCCTGGTCTAGGGGGATCAAGCTGAAACCGGCAGTCCGACATCCCCGAGGGGTTCTGGATTGAGAGACGGCCTCTAGTTTAATATAAACTTCACAGTTCTGGAGGCTGCATGTCCAACTTTTCTTTTTGGTTGATTCTCTAAATTGTAAACCAGGAAGGTATAGTGTACATATTTTACATGTATCAAAGTATTACAATGAAGAAAGTCAGATGAAACAGATGGATAAAAAGATAGATGGGGAAAAAACAAAACAAAATGATGGTCAGAGAGAAAAAGAGGAGAGAGAGATAATAAGAAATAACAAAATGTTCTATTATTATCCCATTCATCTGCTTAAGCTTTTCTATCAGTATATTGACATGATAAATTACTCATTTTCTAAATAAGTAAATAAAATAATTAATTATTGCTTACCTTATAGTTTTTTATTTCAAAATTTGATTAAATGGCCAACAGGAAAATGTGTACAGAGGTAAAACATGGTCTCAAAATAATAAGAGCAAATAAATACATTCTGGGAACTTCATTATATTTATCTCCATAAATAAGCCTGATTTTTTTTTTTTTTGAGGCGGGGCGGGGGGGGTAGGGGATTCACTAACATTAATAGCAGTATGTCAGCTACCATAATTATTAACACATCTTGTTAAAGATATTTAGAAAGCTGATGAACTTGTCCATTAAAGTTTTATTTTTCTTAAAAGAGCATCCAGCAAATAATGACTGAATACAGTATAGTGATTATGCACATGGCTCTGGTACAAAATAGCCATAGATTGAATTTCCTAACCTCTTTGTGATGGTTTTGTCTTCTCAATAATAGCAATACCATCACTGGGTTGCTCTAAAGATTTAAATAATGTAAGATATTTTTCATTTACCACCTTGCCTTTAGAATAAAGCTCAATCAAAGATAGATACTGTTATTTCTTTGGAAAATATTTTATTGTCAAATATATTTACCATTTTTATAAGAAAACAGGTAGGTTTTCCTGTGAATCCAATGCTAAGTATGACATTCAAATTTTACACAGTGCAAAATAGAATGCAGAGAAATATATGGTAAAAACTGTTCATATTTACTAGTTAGATGTGTGGTTTGTCTTCTACTATTAGAGAATAATGAGTTAGCTCAGTTAGTATGTCAAATTTTGCTAATGCAGTCACCTGCCAGCCCTAAGAATTCCAGCAACAGAATCAAGGACTTGGAACTTAACAATTTCCTCCTTTGCCTGTCTCTAGTTTTGTCTCCATTTTTTAACACTTGATCAGGTTTTTCCTTGTAGTCGTAGATATAAGCACTCCCAGACACCACAGACACAACTCTTACAGCTGATCCACATGGAAAGAGTTCTTTCTACTAGCTTCAAAATAATGAGGAAATCTATGCTTAATTTACCTGTCCATGCTGTGTTCTCATCACAACAAACATATTTGTATAGTTTTGATGCAGTGGTTCTCAACCTTCTGGCCCTTTAAATACAGTTCCTCATGTTGTGACCCAACCATAAAATTATTTTTGTTGCTATTTCATAACTGTAATGTTGCTACTGTTATGAATCATAATGTAAATATCTGATATGCAGGATGGTCTTAGGTGACCCCTGTGAAAGGGTCGTTCAACCGCCCCTAAGGGGTCGCAACACACAGGTTGAGAACTGCTATAAGGGGTCCATTTATTCAACAATCACTCTGTCCAGGGGAAAGGGGCAATATCCGCTTACACTGGGACTTTATGCTACATGGAGAGAGCCAGAGAACAGAAGCAGGCATTGTTTCCAGAACAAGGGAAGACTCAGAAATTAAAGCAATAATGTCTACACTTAGATTCATTCCCCTTATGTTATGTTTAAATATTAAGCATTATTGTGTGGTATATATAAATAAATTAAATGATTGATAATATGATAACTGATTCCTCTGGAAGGAGGTGGAGTGAATAAATTACCACAAACCAGTTTTCACAAGGGGGATATGAATCCCTATTAAATAATGCAAAAATTAGTAAACCTCTATTTTTTAATCTTTAACAGAAGTTTTAACTGCAGTGGTTTATTGTGATATACATTTTAAAGAATTTCTTTAAAAGTTAGAATATTGAAATTTCAGAAAATCAAGAAGTATTTTCTGTAGAAGATGTGCCATTCTCATCCATGACATTATATTACAATACAAAACAGTACATGTATGCAGTAGTAGGTGATAGTGTTCTTAGGCAGGACATAGGACTTGCTCAAAATATAAGTTAGGGTAACTGGGTTCAATGGTGGCAAATGTCATTTCACTGCTATTTTGTCAATTATTCATTATGCATGTTTCTCCTTTAAAAAGAAATTCTATTTCATTTACATTTTAATGAGGAAAAAATTAAGACTCATTACTTTATCTCAGAAGTTGGCACAGTATATGATATAATTTATGTATATTATAAGATGTACTATATGCATATATATTATATGTAATATGTTATATAAATATATAATACAGATAATATAATAAATATAATATTAATGTATTAGAAATATTATGATTGAACATGTACTTTGGTACTGCTTTCCCTTCTGTTTTTAAAGTAATCATGCAAAGAGACCTTTGGTTCTGTATGTCTAAAACACCGACCCTTTATAAATGTACTAGAAGCCCAGTGCACAAAATTCATGCACAGGTAGGGTCCCTAGGCCTGGCCAGCAATCAGGGCTGATCGGGGCCTTCCAGCTGCCAGCCAGGGCCTTCCTTTGTTCCATGCCACCCTCTGGTTGTCAGGGCATGTCATAGTGAGCAGTTGAACTCCTGATAAGTCAAATTCCCAAGGGGACAATTTACATATTAGCCTTTTATTATATAGGATTTCTGAAATATCATAATGTTTTGACTGATTTCAGCCATATACCTGCAGTAAATATTACCTGGCTATTTTTTTAATGTCTTTTATTTGTCTTTAATGTTCTCCAATTTGATCAAGATGTATTTACATATAACTTTTTTTTTTCTTTTTAAAGAAGTAAATGATCATTTCTTAAATGTGAGGGTTGTGTCTTTCATCATTCTAGAAATTTCTCAGATGAAATTTCTTCCAATATTTTCTCTCTGAAATCACTTTACATTTAGATATGTATTATCTTTTCTCATATTTTATTCTCTAAAATTTCTTAAATATTTTTATTTTATTTTATATTTCCTTATTGTATTCTCTGTATTTTCTTCAGATGGTTCATCCATGCAACTACTTCTTTCTTTAATTGTCTCTATTCTTCCATTTAACTCATATACTTTTTTGCATTATTAAAATTTTTAAAATCTCTACTAGTTGGTGTTTAGTGCCCCCCCAAACTTGCGTATATATATGTATATATACATATATATTTATATTTATAGTTTCCTCTCTTCAGAAAAAAATTGTTATATTCTAACAATTTAAGCTTTTTAAGTGTTCTCATTTGTATGTGTATTAGTTTACTATTAGTTAACAGATTATCACAATAATTTGTGATAATTATTACAACAGTTATCTTAGTGAATTGAAACTACACATATTTATTTTCATATAGATGTGAAAGTCAGAAGTTACAAATGAGCTCTTAAAGGGCTAAAATCAAGATGTCCTCGGGGCTGGTAGCTCCAGAGTAGGATCTGTTCCTTGACTCTTCCAATTCTTTTTTTTTTTCTAGTAAATATATATATTTTTTATTTCAGAGAGGAAGGGAGAGGGAGAGATAGAAACATCAATGATGAGAGATAATTATTGATTGGCTACTTCCTGTATGCCCCACACTGGGGATCAAACCCACAACCTGGGATGTGACCTGATCAGGAATCCAACTCTGACTTCCTGGTTCATAGGTCTACGCTCAACCATTGAGCCACGCTGGCTGGGTGACTCTTCTACTTCTTAAAGGCTGCTGGCATCTCTTGATTTGTTGGCTTAGAGCTGCATCACTTCAGTCCCTGCTTCTTGTCATCACATTACTTCCTACCTGTCTATACATCTCTCCATCATATAAGGATATAGTGATTACTGGAGAATTCAGCATGGTGTCCCCATATTAAAATCTTTAACTTAAATCACATCTTTTAAGCCCCTTTTACCATGCTCCAGGCTCCAGGGATTTAGATGGCAACATAGTTGGGGACCAGACAACCATAATGTGCAATGATTCTAATATATAATTTTTATGTATCTAGTCTTTAAGTTTCCTGATTAATATCATTCATGGAGTCATGTTTCTTGTAATATTTAATTTAATTTGGGTTTTTCTTCTCCTCCTTCTCCTTCTCCTCCTTCTCCTTCTCCTTCTCCTTCTCCTTCTCCTTCTCCTTCTCCTTCTCCTTCTCCTTCTCCTTCTCCTTCTCCTTCTCCTTCTTCTTCTTCTTCTTTTTCTTCTTCTTCAACTCTCTGTGGCATTTCTAGGATACCTGGGTCTAGGATCAATTCCCTGCAGTGGATGATTTTTCTTTTCTGCTGAGACCTGAAGGAAATACAAATCCAGCCTACTTTAAATTAATTGTCTTTGTATTTTTTAAACCAGACAAGTAGTACAAATTTAATTCCCATACCTAACCAGTTGTCATAAAATCTCATGGGAAGTAATTTCTATTTTATTTACACCTAGAGGCTGAAATGGGAGAAGTACATTTTTCTTACTTGCTGTCTTCAAAGTTATTTTTTAGTTAACTATTTTTCTTATAGAGTAGGTCTTTATCCATTCCTAACTTTATATGGGGTGGATTCCTATATAGTTCCATAACCTGCACAGTAGACGTTCACAGACTCCCAACAGACCCCCTCATAAGTATAAGGATTCCAGACATACCACAGCTTCAGCAATCACTTATTTTCTTAACAATTTGTTTTGATCTCAAAGAAACCTCATTTTTCTATGACATATACTGCCACTCTTTTAAGAAATATTATTTTTATTTTGTCTAGCAATTTTAGATATTTTGTAACCGTTGGTTCATATTAAAATAAGTATGCCTTAGTTTTTGCAAATATTAATTTATTTAGTAGTTTAAAAATGAAGTTTTTGTCAGATGGTAATTTAATTGTACTTCAGAGTTATTTAAATAACTCGGGCTTACAAAATAGGTTATAGCAATTCACTTTCGTGTCCTAAGTCTTACTGTAACAATTATTACTTATTGAAAGTTTGTCAGTATGCACTTAATAATTATTGATAGTTATCCTTTTTGAATTAATATACTACATGCTTTCAGGATACACTTTTCTCCTTGGTCTTTTGAAGTTAAAAAGAGTTCAAAGTAGCTTTTAGATTAAACAATTAGGATGGCAATTTTCTGTAGCACAATGCTAGGCATGGTGTTGGTAAAGAAAAGAAGCTATATGGGGGTGGTGGTAAAGAAGGGTTACAGTTGTTAATATGGAAAACAATATAAAAATTAATAAATAATAATGCAAGAATAAACTCTGTGTTTCACATACTCACAACTGTTCTAGTAAACTGACTTTTGCCCCACGCTGTAAATTCTTTTCTCAAACCTAAATGCTAATTATTAGTTTTGTTCTTATTCTTCAAAAAATAATTTTCTATACAATTTCTAATTCTAAAAATGTCTAGTAAAATGCTGAACTTCATTAAATGATCTTTATTAGTTGTTTTCTCATTCATTTATATTATTTTCAATACATAAACAAAGTACCTCCAATATTTTTCTGTGTCACAAAACATGCCTCATATTAATAAAATAAACTTCATATTCATTAATTAGTAAATATCCATGGGTTTTCTTATATTTTATATTTAGTGTTTTGTTTGGTTTTAATTAGGCTCAAAATGAATAAACTAAAAAGATATGAACTCAGCCTTGTATAAATGACTGAGGCTAAGGTAGGTATGAAAAACATAAAATGATCCTGGAGCATCTTGCCATGTCACAAATAGAAAATGCTACCAATTTATCATGCTGTACACCTTAAATGTCTACAAGTTTTGTCAATTATACCTCAAAGCACTGTCAGAGATTCCATAAAAAATATTCTGCCTAATTCAATATTTAGCCACATCTTTTGATCAGACCTCACTGACAGCAAAATGTAACCACCACCCCCCCCAAATTTACTCATTCTGTTTTTAAGTGAAATCTAAATAAGTTGTATTTTTTAAGTAAACATAAATTTTTCCCAGCTGGTTTGGCTCACTGGATAGTGTCAGCCTGGGGACTGAAGGGTCCCAGGTTCGATTCCGGTCAAGGGCATATACCTTGGTTGCAGGCATATCCCCAGTATGAGGTGTACAAGAGGCAGCTGATCGATCATTCTCTCTCATCAATGTTTCTAACTCTCTATCCCTCTCCCTTCCTTTTTGTAAAAAATCAATAAAATATATTTTAAAAATAAGTAAATAAATTTTAAATTAATTGGCAAAAAATCCAATTTTAATTTCAAATGTAATAATAATTACAAATGATCTACTCCTTGTGTATTTGGAATTACATTTTCTGAGAAATTTAGAAAAATAATTGATTTAATATATTTTCATTCATAATCACAAAAACCAGTATTGAATTTACTAGCATTTTCAACATGGAATCTCTTCTGTAATACATAAGTGATATGCTATTCTTGTCACTGAAAATGAAACAAATGGAATTTTAATATTTATATACTATAAACCTGAGGAAGAACCAGTATGAATTAATGTCTGTGACAAAAGAACAATACTATTCTTGTATTTCAAAGCAAACTGTATATTGTAAATTTCCATAAAATATATCAATAATCACATTTTAAATAAAAAACAGAGTAACCATTTTGTATTTTTTCTGTTACTACTCATTTAGTAAAAGGCTGTTCATTATTTTGTTTTCACTAGTAATTTTAATTTGTCCACAACAATTTGTCTATAAATTGGAGCAAAGATTTCTTTCAGGATATATAGTCTACAATCTACAAAGTTTATAAAAGTTTGAGGTAAAGAGCATGGCAGCACTGGTCCGATAGATCTTAAGCTGTAATTTCAACAATCTGACTTAATGAATATTATATTATGTAGCATTTATTGTTTTATTTTTCTGCATTTGGTTTTCTACATACATTAACCTAAATATCTTTTTAATTATTTTTGCTAGGAATTCAATATAACATTTTTTTAAATAGATTTTTATTGATTTCAGAGAGGAAGGGAGAGGGGGGGGGAGAGAGAGAGAGAGAGAGAGAGAGAGAGAGAGAGAGAGAGAGAGAAG
>NW_006289214.1:2234158-2234823 GCF_000327345.1 Myotis davidii
CTGCCTCCCGCACTCCCCACTCTGGGGAGAGAGCCTGCAACCCAGGCTTGTGCCCTGATTGGAAATCGAAACATGACCTCCTGGTTCATAAATCAACCCTCAGCTACTGAGCCATGCCAGCAAGGCTATGACATTATTTTTATAACATACAGTTTAACCTAGCAGAACAATTCTTACCAAAATTTTAAACAGTTCACATACATATTGTTAATACATTACTTTCATATCTATGCATGTACCATACTATTCTGAGGCTGTATGTAAGTGTGTTCATGTAAGCCTGTGTTAATATGTCCCCACACAAAGGAAATAGTATCCTTTTATTACTTAATTTTCTAAAATTCCTTAGTCACAAGATAATATAAGCCATCTTACATTTATTGATCAGAACTGCCGGAGTCTATTTATTGTCTTCACTAGGTGAGTATAGACAGAGACCCCCAAAAGTTAATAACCTTGAAGCCCTAACAAAGGTCAGGGCTGTGTACCACTCAGTTAATCTAGATACCACCCAGTTAATCTAGATAATGGTAGCTGAAGCAACTTCCCTACCTTTATTCATGTCAATAGCTGAAGCAACTTTCCTACCTTTAATCATGTAAATCCTTATTGATAAGATAGTCTGCCTATTACTGGAAATCACCTGTGGGTGAGCTAATCTGTGT
>NW_006289214.1:2235755-2237234 GCF_000327345.1 Myotis davidii
CCTCCCTCAGCAGCCCTAAGGATGTCCGACTGCAGCTTAGGCCTGCTCCCCACTGGCAAGTGGACATCCCCTGAGGGCTGCCAGCTGCCAGAAGGATGTCTCAGTGCCAGCTTGGGCCTGATCCCCCAGTGAGCTGGCCTAAGCCAGCAGGTGGGCATCCTCCGAGGAGTCCCAGATTGTCAGAGGGTGCAGGCCGAGCTGAGAGACCCCACTGATGCACCGTTGAGGCTGGGGAGGGACACGGGAGATTGTCCAGCTGGGGAGAGACCATGGGGGGCTAAAGGGTGTGTCTAGCCCGTCTCGTTCAGTCCAGATTGACCGGACCCCAGCAGCAAGCTAACCTACTGGTTGGAGCATCTGCCCCCTGGTGGTCAGTGCATGTCATAGTAAGCAGGTGAGCAACCTTAGCATATCATTAGCATATTACACTTTGGTTGAATGGCTGACTGGATGACTGGACACTTAGCATATTAGGCTTTTATTATATAGGATATGTTTGTGTGCTTGTGTGGTTTTGTGTGCACATAGAGATAGCCCATAGGTGCATAAGGTATATGATTTGGCCAAACAGGATCATGTAAAGAAAGTTTAACTTACAGTACTAAAATAATCAAAATTCAAAGTAATCTCTTCTTCTTTAACTTATCCAGTATCAAAAATAAATCTTTCATTCCTATCTGGTTTGGCTCCATGGATAGAGCATCAACCTATAGACTGAAAGGCCCCAGGTTCAATTCTAATCAAGGGCAAATATCTGGGTTGTGGGCTCTATCCCCAGTGTGGGGCATGAAGGATGCAACCAATCAATGATTCTCTCTCATCATTGATGTTTCTATCTCTCTCTCTCCCTCTCCCTTCCTCTCTGAAATCAATAAAAATCTATTTTAAAAATAAATAAATAAATCTTCCACATTCTCCATGCTCAATACATTTTTGTTCAAAAGACTTAAGGAACTCTAATTTCTGTGTTAAGTATTCTTAATACTTATAAGTTTAAAATATAAAACAAAGTCAAGGGTTAAAAATTTTTTTAATGCAATAGATCAATGATCTAGCCCCAGAAATACCTTTAAAATTTCCATTGAAGCTGTTTCAGTGTTGTTCTTCCCAGATTCTGCTTCATTACTCATTTGTAAAAACAAACATTTATTTTGAAGACATAACTGCCAATTTAGCCTAAATAAGACAAATGAGATAATGAGATCAGTGTCAGTTTCTAGTTGACAAACTCTGCGGGATGCCCAACTCCAAGTAGAGAGCTTTCCTTTTCTGCCAAAAGGTCTATATGCTAATACTAACTAATTTGCCAACCTTGGCCCTACATTATTTGACAATAGCTGAGCATTCCAATTCCTTACAGTTGTGACATTCATTTGGATGTAAAATGTAGCTTGATCTACTAATCTATGCAACCTTTTAACCCAGCAAGGAATCACACAGATGCTTACTTTGTACTGAAAAGGCTTAGAAAAGCATATA
>NW_006289214.1:2237355-2239888 GCF_000327345.1 Myotis davidii
ACACCATAACTTTCACTTTCACTTGTTCATATATTGTTATAGCAATAGAGGTGAAATAATGTTACTTACTTTAATATTATAAGGTCACTCAGAATATTTAGACTCTAAATTTATTAATACTCTAAATTTAATACTCTAAATTTTAGAGTATTACCTATATATATTTCTTTGGAACTTTCCATAGAGTTTCAAAATAATCACAGATATTGAAATCTCATATATATTTCAATAAGTTTTCCATATATTTAAAAGAAAAATGTTCCTATGTGTTTGCATAACTAATACGCTTTAATTTTGTGTATTAGAACAAAAAGAAGTTAAATTTTCAGTTTGGAGAAATCTGGAATTTAAAACAAAATTGTTAGACTTAAGAAATGATTTCTTTAAAAATTATCTTAGACCCTCCCAGAGGAAAGGTGAAAGTGGGTGGGTGGGTGGGAAGAGATCAACCAAAGAACTTGTATGCATATATGCATAACCCATGGACACAGACTATAGGGTGGTGCAAGCCTGGGGCAGGAGACAGGGTGGTCTAGAAAGGGTTAATGGAGGGATAAAGGAGACATATATAATACTTTAAATGATAAAGATTAATTAAAAATATCTTAGATTAAGCAATAAGAGTACTATAATTGAATACAGAAAGAATGGATATTATAAAATTTTATTTTGAACAAGTATAAATTGATGTGATAATGGTTTAAGAAGTAGACTGGAATCTCAGGGTATTAATTCAGAATTTGTAAACTACAAATAGCTAAAAATAAACATAAAACATTTTGTAATTGCAGCTATTTAATAATCCTACCATTATAAAATCAATTAAGAAAAAAATATTTGCTCTGTTTGGGAAAATGTCATTTAAAAGAAAAACCTATCAAGCAAATAGATTTGGTCAAATATGAGGACAATACATGATAATACTTAAAAATCTATTTAAGTAGAGAGCTTTTTAAATTTTATTTATAATAGATATGGGTTAAGTGCTTTAAAATTACAAAAATAGAATTTTGACTAAGTATTTTGAATTTTTATCTTCTGAGTCTGTTTTCTTATTAAAGGGAAAATAACCTATAAAAATAAAAATCCATTCAATTTTTCCAAATGTATTCAAAGTGTTTCTATAATTTCTGTGTTCTAGTACTAAATTACAAAATTATAGAAATATAAAGTTAAAAATGACGTGGAAGTATATGAACTCCTAGACAAATGTTAATTTGTTGCTTGAATATTTTCTATCATAAGTGTGGTAGGCAACCTTTAAGATGGCTCCCTGTGATTGCCTCCCCGCCCCTCTCCCCAGCCCCAGTACTCATACCTTTAGATAATTTTCTTTCCTTGATTGTGGGCTAGATCTAATGACTCACTTATAACAAACAGACTATGGCAAAATTATGGGATGTCTCCTTTGCAATTAGGTTACAAAAACACTGTGACTTCTGTGTGACTTGCCCCTCTGTACTTTCTTCTTCATTTGAAAGCAGGGAATACATCACCATCGTACAACAAGATAGCATTTGCATTCATGGGTTTCAAAATAGCCAAGGCTCTCTGGGGTTTCCACTACACAGGGCATGTTTGAATGCAGAAGTGCAGAGGGCACAGACACAGCCATTCAGGGAAACAACCACTCTCATTCCTCGCCTAACTTTCATACTGCTTTCCCAGGAAGTCCTCCAAGCCCTATGTGCCCAGTTGCATTATTCTCAGGGCAGCAGCAACTTACCCATGGAGTTTAACAATGAACACTTCTGATAACTACCTACAATATGCTTGATACATCTTCAACACGTTCCAGTGGACAGAGTTGCAAGAAGGTAAATCCAGGGTGACATTCTTAGCTGTTCCTGGGTATGGAATAGGAACTCAGACCCACTGTTTAACAATTGTCTATCCTTGAATTCTGAACACAGTCATATTTTAACACCCTTTTCCATCCTTTTTGATAGATATATTTTTGATATTGCAAACAAAAAGGAAGAATAATTTTCTATAGCCAATAAAATATGTAAAATGTAGTGAGTGTTAGATGATTAACTAGATATGTTTGTCTAGATCACATTGTTTCATGTTTTTAACCAATTTGATTTACTTTTTACCCCTTAATTAATTATTAATTGTGGTTTTTAAAAATCAGTATGAAAAACATATATCTAGTTATTATGAAACTGAACTTATTTCCTCTTCAGTCAAGTCAGTTTCAATGGGACCTACATCAATTGAGGATTAAAATTTTTCCCAAATGACATTCTGTGATTTCTTATTGGAATATATCCTTTTCTACTCAGTGCCTTTCAAACAACCAAAAAATCTTTTATATACCAAATACCGGATGTGTTAATAAAGTAATATTTTGCACAAATATATATGCACAGTATATCAGTGGTGTCTCATTCATAGTATATTCTTCTAATAGAAGAAGTAGCTATTAAAATTGACCGTTGATTAAATTTGGGACCTTTCAAGTCTATGTTTCAGTCATAACTCAGTTGCAATCAGTTTGACAAATACTGAGTTTTAAATATCACTGTGA
>NW_006289214.1:2240107-2249478 GCF_000327345.1 Myotis davidii
TTTTCCAGAAAAGTTTTATTTCACATACACATCATATCGCAGTTATTAGTATATTATTAATTTGCACATTCTGCTCCTAAAATCTATTCTGTCTATGTGTACGATAAGAACAACTGGATAGAGTTTCTTTGGAGTTTTAGAAGAGAATATCAGTGAGTGTGGACTGTGCATCTTCCCTGTATTAGCCTTCTTATTACTAGCAACATCAGCCTCTTTCAAGTCTCATTCTTGAGTTCATCATATTTACATTTAGTATATTCAGATCAGTAGAGAACAGACTCTGGCATACAAAGCAAGTCATAGCAATGCAACATCCCTCATATCCCAGCCACTGCTTTGGCAGTGCATCAACCTGGTTTGCAGTTACCTAATGCATATTGATAAAATATTGTTCAATTACAGATCTGTGCAGGTCAAAAGTAATATCTCCTTGAGATTATTTTGTAAGAACTTGATTAGTGAACACAGTCTATAAACATTAAACTAAATAAAGGGTCCGAATGACCAAGATTCAGTAGGGTCACTGGAGAGTGCTGCATCACCTTTTCCCCTCTGACTTCCACAGGAAGACATTGTCAGTAAAGTTCCTACCTCTTCTTCAGTGTAAGGGACATTCCCCGAAAGGAAGCAGTGCTGGTGGTCTTCCCCAGGGAACAAACACTAACTTAGGTCATTCTCTTGACTTTAGACTCTCAAGGGAACGAGCATGATCAGTTTTTCTGTTGTGATCACTCACTTAACATTGCCTTTGCATTAACTACCACTTCCCCTGTTTTTAGATATTCCTGGATTTACCCTGACTCTTTCTACCTGGATTAGGTTGAAGATTTTAGGTACAGTCCTCAACCATGTCCACTAAATGCTGACATCTTTATATTCAAACTAGAGGCCCTGTGTACAAAATTCATACATGGGGTTGGTCCCTAGGCCTGGCTGGCAATTGAAGCTTGAATGTCTGGCATGGAACAGCAGGTCCCAGCTGACCTCTGGGACCTGGGAAGCACCTGGACTCCCGGGCCCCCACATACTCCCCTCCACTTGAGTCATCGGGCCCCCGCCCAGCTCCGTCAGCTCCTGGGAGCCCGACAGCACCCCGCACCCTGTTGCCACAACTGGTCACCATCTGAGGGATGATCTGGCCTAGCTTGTACCTACGTTGTCCTGGCACCGGCCACTCACCTGCTCCACCATCCTGCCACGGTCCCGCTCTCATCGGGGCCCGTTGGGGCTGGCAGTGTCTCCACTGCTGCCCACTGACAGTGCCAGGTCGCCAATGCCTGCCGTATCCGTGCCGCGCCCTGGTGGTCAGTGCACATCATAGAGAGTGGTCGAACTCCCAGTCGAGGGGGTAATTTGCATATTAGTCTTTTATTACATAGGAGTCTTCAAAAATAGTAATTTAGTTCTAATTCTGGAAAGATCTCTGAGGCAAATGACCCCCAAATTTCATATTGTTAGCCAGTTTTGAATTTTCAAAATTTATCAACCATACTTTATAAGACTTATGTATAACTTTTGTTGTCAATCATTTTCCCCTCCTTTCTCCATTCTGCTACTATTATAACATCAAGAGCACAATGATTCAGTTTGCTCTTCACCAATATTATGCCCGTACTAGGGGTTCAGTGCACGAATTTGTGCACCTTGAAAAAAACTGTGGGCTGCAAGACTGAGGGGGGCACAGGGGCGGGTCTCAGCCCATCCTCTGCGTCCCCACTTGGCCCCTCCCACCACAGACTCCAATCCCCTGTCTGCCCGAAGGCTCGCTCCTGCCACTGCCACTCCCATGCACTGACAGCGCAGAGTGATTGGGATTGGCACCAGCAGTGGGTGCAAGTGGGGCCAGTGCTGTCAGTGGGTATGAATGATGGCTGCTGCCCTGATCGCCCCTCAGGAGCAGGGGGAAGTGGAGAAGCCCTGAGGGGTGATTGGGGCCAGCAGCCACCGCTCACACCTGCTGATGGTGCTGAGCAATGGGGACTGGCGCTGGGCGCCGGCTGCAAGTATGAGCGGGACCAGAGCTGGCAGTGGGTGTGAGCAGGGCCATCACCAGCAGCAGGTGCAAGTGGGGTTGGCTCTGGCAGCCAGTGAGACCTCAGTGCACAGGAGCAAAGACATTTTAGTAACCACCAAAGGCTCACCCCAATGACAGCAACCAGCTCCCTGCCTTGGTCTGGCATCCCCAATTACCTGCTCTACCATACTGCAGCAGCTGATGCCTGCTATGTTCCACGCAGGCCCCCTGGTGGTTAGTGCACATCATAGCGACCGGTTGTTTGGTTGTTCTGCCCTTTGGTCTATTTGCATATTAGGGTTTCATACTGCTATATATAGCTAAGTATGCTAGTACTTAGTAGAATTTAAATACCATAGGCAATGTTGTAAACATGTATTGAATTTCTATCCACATAAAGGCAACATGAGTTTTATTTTTGCTCCTGTAAGTATGAAAACAAAGCACTAGCACAATCGGTTGCATTATACCAGTCTCCATTAGCCTATTGCATCTTTTGGATAATTTATATCAGACACTGCTATCAAGTGCACTACATTATTCATTTCCTCTGAGTTTACCATCATTCCCAACAACCCTCTTACCTTTCTTAGGCAAACTCAAATTGTTATGAGGTGCATTGACATTCTTACCCCGTTTCTACCATTTTTAAAGTCAAAGTGGAAATTTTCTGCTGCCCTTTGGAATTCTAAATTGATGAAAAGCACCACCAAATAAATCTATTAGAAGTTTCACTTTGTATGTTCAATTTATTCTGAATGAGGATGGACTTAGCTGAAATGTGACCTAAAAGAGATATCAGCCATGTTTTCTATTTATGTCACATTCATTACAAACAAGAATTTATGTAAATACTTTGTTGCTTCTAGTATTTTGACCTGAAATTTTATTTCATTCATGAAAAATTCATTCATTGTTTCACAAGAAGCGTGTCTATAAGTCCCTAATCCCATGGAAGTCCCTGCAGTGTCTTTGCACTGTCATAGGCAAGGAGGTTGGTATGTTAGACTTGTATCCAACAAGCCTAAGATGAATTGCTCTGCACACCCTGTATTTTAACCTAAAAATTTATACATAATCTTAGAGATCCTTCATGGAGATTCATGTACAACTTCCTAGAGTAAACCATGCTTCATAGGTGAAATACATTTTGCACCATGTTTCAGCTCTCCTACTTAGTTCTTTTATTTTACCTACATTAAATTCACCTAGGTGAGGGTAAGTTGAATGTGACTAGATTCTTTCAACTAGGTGACTTGTAAAGTAGATGCTTGAGAGTACCAGTCTATTTTTTTTTCTATTTTAATTCCTCCCCGTTAAAATATATAGCAGAACAACTCTACCCTGACTTAATTGTTCTTTCTTTTTTCAACCTTAGGCTCAGTTTTTTTACTTTGCTTTTTATTTTTAATAGCTTGAACTTTTTACACACTGTCAAACTCCATGAAAGATAATTGAGGAAGTTAATCTATTACCATACTACAATTTCTCTGAATTATTGTACTCAATTGGAATTTCTCTGAATTATTGTACCCAATAATGTTTGGGGAATGAGGATGTCATTAAGGAATATTCTACTTTAATTATGATATAATAAATCCAATGGTGTTGCCACTCTTAGTATTTTATTGTTCCACAGGCATGTTCTATTTTAACATGGAATAGGAAACAGGACACTTCACTCTTTTGTTTTCGTTTCATTTTGTGAACACTCACATAATTGGCTTTTTCTACCTTGAAGAGAACTGCTGCACTGTTGTCATTAATGGGTTAAATCATTCTAAACAGATCTCTTTATTCTATAATATCTAAGCATAAAGCTATTAGATGAACTAGAAATTTCAAGTAGTACTAAAACAATATGAACCATTTTTTCAAATACTGATCTTATTTTTTTAATGTTAATCTCTAGTTAATGGTTTCATTGTTGCGATGTAGTCAACTGTAGTCACTATTTTTTTTGGGGGGGGGGGAGATAATTTTCAGTGTTTGACTCCTTTTTTTCTACTTAACTGTAGTTAAATTTACATCTTATAATTTCTAAGGGAAAAATTTTTACCATCTCAGACCACAAATGGATTGACCATCAGGGATTAAAGTCTTATCAGTTCTTTTTTACCAGATTGCCTTGTTCCTCTTAAATCATTTACTATCTTCAATAGGAGTCTTTGTGTCAATTATACTTTTGCCCCCAATATGCCTCTATACCACCATTGATTGAACATCAGGTAATATTAACTTTAGAATTTATTAAGATTCACAAGAGCCTGGCCAGTGTTGCTCAGTGGTTGAGCATCAACATTTGAACCAGGAGATCATGGTTTGATTCCCTGGTCAGGGCATATGCCCTGGTTGCAGGCTCAATCTCCAGTAGGAGATGTGTAGGAGGGAGCCAATCAATGATTCTCTCTCAGCATTAATGTTTCTATCTCACTTTCCCTCTCCCTTCCTCTCTGAAATCAGTAAAAAGTATATATATATATATATATATTTAAAAAAGAAAAGAATTCTGAGAGCTAGATGCAATTACCCAGCTTGGCAGAACATAAGGTGTCATTTCACATTTATTTCTGGAGGCAGTAGTCCTGGATCATACTTTCAGGATTTCCTGAATCTAGGCTAATATCTGAGCAGCTATTATCTTCTCATCTGCATATTTATCCAAACATGTCAGCATTATAGTTATCATTCTTTATCATCTTGTCAAAGATATTTTTTAATTGTAGATTTCAGAAATAGACTCCATACTCAAGATGTGTCTGACTAGCAGAATCATAGAGACTTTATTACATTTTCAGGAAAATTTTTCTTCATTACAAGTCACTCCAAAACTTAGTAGTGGCTCTAAACAACCACCATTTGATTGTTCATATTTCCACCAGCTAACAGTTTGGTGAGCTGGGCTCAGCTGGGCAGTTCTTTTGCTGGTCTTGCCTGTGGTGACTCATAGTTACAGTTACCTGGGACTGGATGGTCCTAGATGACCTCACTTACATGTCTCAGGCTTTTCCTGAATGGCTGAATGTTCTTTGAACATGTGATGTCTCCACATGATTTCTCATCGTCAAGGAGGCTAAACTGTACTTACTTGAAGAATGTGGGTCTCAGGGTTCTGAGTGCATATCTTGTTGGTCAAAGCAAGAATCAGGACCATCCAAGATTCCATAGGAAAGATCATAGATCCAGCTTTTGTGGGAGGAGCAGACAAAAATGTGACATTTTAGCCCACCACAATCCACTCAGCACACTGTATTTCTAGTAAAGCAGAATGAAGGATAATATAGTGGTAAAGAGTAAGGATGCTGGAGCCTAGTGCTTAATGAGAGATAATCCTATCTAATAATAGACAAACATGGTAATTAACCGTACCTTCGCTATGCCTCCCATTGGCTAATCAGCGTGATATGCAAATTAACTGCCAGCAAAGATGGCGGCTAATTTGCATACTGCAGGCAGGGCAGGCCAGCACAAGCCACCATCCAGGCTCCCGTGTGCTGCCTAAGCCCCACCCCCAGCTGGGCCCCCCGTGTGTGGTCCTGGGTGGGCGGGACCCCAGTGTGTGGTCCTGGGCTGCAGGTCTTGGTGGAGCAATCGGCCTGAGGAAGCCCTATTCTTGCAGGGGCTGCTGGGGGCCCGAGCAGAGACACAAACATGCAGCCCCAGCACCCAGCAGCCCCAAGCCCTGCCATCAAGGTGCTAGGGCTGCTGGGGGGATCAGAGACACAAACCCACAGGCCCGGCACCCAGCAGACTCAAGGCCAGCCACTGCAGTGCTGGGGCTGCCAGAGGCTGGATGAGAGACACAACACACAGGAGGGCCTGGCACCCAGCAGACCCAAGTCCTACCACCACAGTGCTGGGGCTTCTGGGGGAAGGATTGGAGACACAAACCCACAGGGGGGCCGGGGCCCAGCAGCCCCAAATCCCACCACCTCGGCACTGGGGCTGCTGAGGGCAGGATCAGAGACACAAACCCTGTGAGCCCTGCACAGGACGGGTGCTCTGCTCCAGGCGAAGTGCTTTCCCTCTGACCCAGCTCTCCCTGGGAGTCCGATGTGGAGGGTGCTCTCCCTGGGAACCTGGAAATCTGCCTCTGGGGCAACTGCGCAGCAGCCACGCCTGGTGAGCCACGGAGAGAGTGACCTACCCATGCAAATGTGTACACTGGCGGAGGCCACGCAGCTGCCATAATTGAAGTCATCCTTGATGTAGGAGCGGGGTTAGTGGGGATCAGAGTGGGCCAGGTTGGCAATGGAACCCTAGATCCCCACCAAATGACTAGATCACATGGTCTTCAGTCACTTCCTGA
Source organism: Myotis davidii (assembly GCF_000327345.1). NCBI lineage: Eukaryota > Metazoa > Chordata > Mammalia > Chiroptera > Vespertilionidae > Myotis > Myotis davidii. The sequence goes on from NW_006289214.1 coordinate 2,246,431, forward strand.
GCAGCAGTCAGCCCCTACCGGGGATCAACCCGAAACCTAAGTAGGTGCCCTGGCAGAATAGAACCCAAACCTTTGCTGTAGCAGAGGAGCTCCGGCCCACAGCAGGGGCCAGGGCAACTGGCGAGTGCAGGGGTGGTGGCGGGAGCCTTCGTGGCAGCACTAAGGAGCAGCAAGCTGAGCGGTAGGAAGCAGCAAGCAGGTGGGCGGTAAGGAGGGAAGGGTCCCGGACTGCGAGAGGGCACAGGCAGGGCTAAGGGACCCCCTACCCATCCCCAGTGCATGAACTTTGTGCACCGGGCCTCTAGTAATAGATAAGGTAGTAGAGTCATGTGGTTAAAATTAAAGACATTGGAACCAATCTGCTTAAGTTTGATTCTTGGTTTATTCACCTAATATATCTGTACCTTGGTTAGGTTACTTTAACACTATGACTTGGTTTTTCCTTTGAAAAACAGAAATAATAATTATAATAACACATGTCATCTAGTTGCTGTTAGGATTGAATGAGCTAATTATGTGAAATGCTTGGTCTAGTTCCTAAATCATTTCAAGAGCTGAATAAATGTTACTTAACCCTTTGTTACTTAATTTACATTTTACATGGCTCATCACATAGTTATTTCTTTTAAACATTTTATGAATGGTTATTTGGCTTGTGGTTAACCATACCTCACATTATTTATTTATTTTTTTGGTCACCTTTATTACAGTTAATTCCAGGTTGACCTAGATGCAATTTCCCAGCTTGGTAGAACAAGGTAAATAAGGTGTTTCAATTATTTGAAACTTAAAACTTTTGCACTGTTTGTTCTAATAAATTACTGGATTTATACCCTCATTTTAGTTTATAAGTATATTTTTGATTTCTAATTGTTATGCTAAATTATAAAATAATTTATTTTTTCTAGCTATGTTCTTTTTGTCTTTATGTTTGTGATACTTAGCAGTATATTTTCATTCTACTGTGTATTTGTTGTCAATTACAGAATATTTTGAACCGCTATCTATTTTATTTTTAATGCTTTCCCATTTATTCCATTCTATTTTACTGAAACTTCCACTAAATATAATTCAGAATTACACAAAGTATCTTTTATGTTTTTTATTTCATAATGTCTTAGATGACTATCTTTATTCTATTGATTCAGTGTTTCTTTCCCTGTTTCCATACTATTTAACTTTTTCTTTTATTTTTATTTCAATAACTACATTTTCCCATTTCTACAGCTTTTATTTAGTTACTAGAGGACTGATGCATGAAATTGGTGCAAAAGTCTCAGCCCTTGTAGCCCTGGCTGCCTCAGCTGGCCCTCACAGCCCCAGCTTCGTCCAGAAGGTGTTCTGGCTGTTTAGTCTAATTAGCATATTAGCTCTTTATTATATAGCATTTGTCATATCTTCTGGTCTTGTTTTACAGATTCTATTTTATTCATAGTCACTCTAAGCATTAAAAACACACTTATTTTATATTTTTAGGGCACTCTGCTATTTTCAAGTCACCTATTTCTTCTGCGTTTATTTGCTTTTCTCTGTGGGCTTTGGACTTCTTTTTGTGCAGTGTAATTTTGTTCTCAGGGTCTACATTTCATATGAGTTTTTCTTTCTCTACACTGATTCCTCCTCTTAAGCATTTTTATAGTTGTCTCACACCTCAGCTATTTCCTAGGGATCTGCTCATTTAGAGGCAATATTGCTTGTGGATACCTTCAAGGGGACTGCATAAATAATCTTAACAGTGCAGACATGCACTAGACTTTGGGGCTTAAAATTAGTTCTATTTTCTCCCTTTTTTAAAAGACAAATCATGAATTATACACCCAAGTGTGAGGAGATAGTTGGATCTTCTATTATGTTTTCTTTCACTTGTGAGCAAGCATAGTAACAGTCCCAGACTTCACCCATAGTGCACTTACCCCTACTCCTAAGGGTATGTGAGACCTGTTTCACCCTGAATCTTTGCCAAGACTGACGTTCTAGGCTCCATTATCATCTCATAGTACCCAGAGATCTGCCATCAGCTCCCACTCACTAATGTGTGTTTTCCTCTAATCGATAAACTTAGTTCTATGGGATGATGAAGACTTTGGAAACCTGAACGTCCCATGTTGAGGATGACAGTCTGTCAGCAGGGTCACAGAATAACTGTGGAGAAGAGCTGCTCTGTGGACCTGTTTATCTGCTCAGTAATGTTACCTGAGCAAGAGGAAGACTGCCCTTGCGTTTAGCCTTTGTATGATGAGGCTTATTGTTACCAGAGGCTCAGCAGACCTGACTAACGAACTGTCTGAATTGAGTGTTTTATGCCTTCTGGCAAATGCATCCTTTTATTAAGTGATAAAAAAGAGGATGCGCTTTTTAAAGTGTGTTTTTTTTCCTCTCTCTCTCAATAGTCATTTCTCTGTTGGAGTCTACCCAAAACACAAATTCATTAATGTATGAAAATGTAAAAGTCATTTATTTTCTGTATAATATTATTAAACAACTTTCTAAAATTATTTCAAAATTAAATCAGTCATTAACATTAATTAACTTTCTTCTCCAAATGGTATAAGTTTGGCTCTGCACACATAACAATCTGAAAATCTTTTTTCCAACATAAGACTTATGAAAGACTTCTCGCTATCCTTATCACCCACCCAGAGGTCACAATTCCTTATCTTTCCACTCTAAAAATATGCATTTCTAAATTAGAAGCCATGAACTCCAGATGGGGAGCCTATTATTGTATTACATGCATATAAAAATTGTATGTTCAGTGAAAACAGAATACTGTTGTGTTATCATAAAAGAAAGTGAGCCAGAATTCATACAGCTCACAGATTTTGAGGAATGGTGATATACTGGGGAAGTCTTATAAGGATGCTAAAATAGAATATTTGTGTGGGGTTTTTTGTTTGTTTTTGACCCAGAGATCCCACTTCTAGGAATATATCCCAAGAAAACAGAAAATACCAATCAGAAAGCATATATGCACCCCTATGTTCATAGCAGCACAATTCACCATAGCTAAGATTTGGAAACAGCCTAAGTGCCCATCAGCAGATGAAT
>NW_006289214.1:2249542-2251042 GCF_000327345.1 Myotis davidii
GAAAATATTGTTCTCTTTGCAAAATAAAGGAGGAAAGAGCTGTTTTGTGGGTGTCCAATAGTATCTTCTCATCTTCGTAGGGGTGGCTAGGGGACTGTCTAGGGCGGGGGGGAAATGGACACATATGTAATACACTTTGTAATACTTTAAGCAATGAAACAAAATTTTTTAAAAAATAGAATATTTGATCTTTATTGAATACTGAGATAACATTGCAATTAATCTAAAGAAGAAGTTACCTTCATTCAGAAAAGAATATAATAACTGGCAAGACCTCATGCACCGTTTTGGGGGAAGATAAGTACTTCATTAGCATCTGGACAGCCACATCCTGTAGGGCCTAAGTATGATGTGATGTTGTTGATAATGTTGTTGTATGGAAGTTTGACATGGTAGAGAGATTTATATAGGAGCCATAAGATGGGGTGTCTAACAGTCTCTATTGGATCTTACCTCCACACACATCCATCTATATTCTTTTTTAAGCTATTAACACAAAGGTGTGTGTGTGTGTGTGTGTGTGTGTGTTTGTGTGTGTGTGTGTGTTTGTGTGTGTGTGTGTGTGTACTAACCATATGCAATGAATACTGGAGAATTCAAAGTTAAAAATAAATCATCATAGCTTTAATACAATAATATCTAAAACAGTATTTAATACTTCTTGGGGATTCTGGAAATGTTTTAATAACAAACAAATACTTACCCGGAAACATAGAAGATTATAGGAGGTTTACCAGGTAAACAAGGGGAAAAGGGACTAAGATTCATTACAGAAAAAATAGAGAGTCTAAATTATTAGGAATAATCTCTGTACCCACGGTACTTATACATGTACTATGGCATGACCAGTATACCTTTTTGTCAGTGAGCACCCATGCCAAAGAATTGAATCTATCGTTTTTTTACCTGCCTCCTGCTCACTTACTGATGAGCACATAGCCCCTAAACTTTAGTTTTAAAATATCCCTATCACATGGATACTCTTAAAATCATTTTATTGGTGGAACAGGAACTAAGATGACTTTGATATGAAATAATATAACTCTTTAATAAGCTTTATCTCCTTTCTGATTTTAGCTTTTAGAGTTCATCACTTCTGTGCATCAGCAAATCAAAATAGTCTATTTTTGATAAAGTGTATTTCTGATACACTTTAATCTGACATTAAGGAGCAACTCCCTGCTATTATAGGTCAGGCACTTAATAAACCTCTCAGTCTTGGAAGCTTCAATATTATCACATAATAAGGCATTCAGAAAATTCTTGTTCTATGTGACAGGTTTAGAAATAGTTCATTTTTGAAGTTTTCTAAAGGTGCAGAGACCTTTCTGAGCTTTTAATTGTATGGTCATGCATTCTGATTTTTTTCTGCAGTATGATATGCAACCTGCAGTTCTTATTCTAAACTATGCTTAAACAGTCACAAAGATGAGAATCACAATGGAGTGACAGTTACTTTTATTTACCACTAGGGGCCCTGTGCACGAAATTCGTGCACTG
>NW_006289214.1:2251692-2253399 GCF_000327345.1 Myotis davidii
TTTAGGCCCAGGCAAGGGACCCCTAGCTCCTGGGACTGCCAGCTTCAACCCTGCCCAGCTCCCATCGCTGGCTCCACCCCCTACTTCCTTCTATCACTGGCCAGGGCGACAAAGACGCCCAATTCTCTGATCATGGCTGGGGGGCAGGGCAAAGGCGGCCCCCAGGCTCTTAGCTCCCCCCTGGGTTTCCTTCCAATCACTGTCAGTGGCAGGGGACTTCTTCCTGCTTTCCCTTTCGCCTCCCTGCATTGTGCCTACATATGCAAATTAACCGCCATCTTTGTTGGCAGTTAACTGCCATCTTAGTTGGCAGTTAATTTGCATATCACCCTGATTAGCCAATGAAAAGGATAGTGGTTGTATGCCAATTAGCATATTTCTCTTTTATTAGTGTAGATTACAGTCCCCATGAAAGAAGACAGCTTCAGCGGTTCTCAACTTGTGGTTCGCGACCATCGGAAAACACATATCGCATATCAGATATTTACATTACGATTCATAACAGTAGCAAAATTACAGTTATGAAGTAACAATGAAAATAATTTTATGATTGGGAGTCACAACAACATGAGGGACTGTATTAAAAGGTCGTGGCATTAAGAAGGTTAAGAACCACTGATTAAACTGTTTAGAAATTATTTAACAGGAAGATTCTCAATCAAATCATTATAAATTATACATTATCACTAACTGTTAGGATCCAAACCTACAAATAAAATGCTGCATTCGGTTCACTAACATATAAATGGTAATTGTGGTGGCTGAGAAATATGAATTAGCCTGGTTTTTCTTTTACAGTTCCACAAAAATAGGAGAATTGGGTAAATTTCAACAAAATGGCAAATTATATTTATTGCTTCTGCCTTGCATTCATTGTCTTCTGCAAACATGTGAATAAAAACACCCAGGTGTAATGGAAAAGAATCTTCAGCTCAATTGCCAAATGCTTGTCAAATACAGAGGAGCAGAGGACAGCTTCCTCAGGTCTAGCTGAGGGTGTCCAAATGCAATTCCATTAAAGACTACTTCAGTCATCATTTTCTCAAACCAGGTTCAATAGGGCAAAGTCCGTTTTAACAAAATTAATCATTGTGTATGTCCTTTCAAGCCAGTGAAAAGCATCACCTTTCATCTCATTGAGAAATTGCCTTTGATGTCCACAGAGTGCACTAAATTCCAATAGTTCTAACTGGTATGTGGACAAGCTATGCTGCTGTTAAATGATGTTCTTATTTTGGATGGGTCAAGGCCAAAATAGCATGCTTCATTTAAACATATAGCAAGGCAACAGTTTGTTTTTATTTTAAAGTAGAGTTATCAAATTGAACACCTTCTCTACAATAAAACCCTAAAACAAATGGACAGTCAGTTCCTAAACTTTAACTTGATTAATCCTGCTCTTAGCAATTGCATCATATATATACAGATACATACAACAAAATGAAATTAGACCACCAACTTACACCACAAACAAAAATAAACTCAAAATTGATAAAGGACTTAAATGTACAACGGGAAACCATAAAAATACTGGAAGAATCCAAAGGCAACAAAATCTCAGACATATGCCGAAGTAATTTCTTCACCAATACAGCTCCTAGGGCATTGGAAACTAAAGAGAAAATAAACAAATGGGACTACATCAAAATAAAAAGCTTCTGCACAGCAAAAGAAACCATCAACAAAACAATGAGAAAACCCACTGTG
>NW_006289214.1:2253983-2256721 GCF_000327345.1 Myotis davidii
GAGGGGAGGGTTAGAGATCAACTGAAGGACTTGTATGCATGCACATAAGCATAACCAATGGACATAAGAAACTGGGGGTTAGGGGAGGCCAAGGGATTGTCAAGGGCGGGGAAAAAAGGAGATATATGTAATACTCTTTGTAATACTTTAAGCAATAAAACAATTATAAAATAAAATAAAAAATGTATGATCTTTAGTTATTTAATGAAGGAATGACTAGGTGTTTTCATAAGTGAATTTCAGATCCATATTAAGTTTTGTAACAGATTGGTGGTATTTAGAGATTATATGTTCAACATGCATTATGTTATTGTATTTGTCTTACTAAAATCAAGATATTGTGAACACTCTCATTGTTATATAACCCTAATTTTAAAAGGTAGACATAAGTAACCTAATTGTATCATAGATGATCAAAATTATCTTTATTTTTAAATTGATTAACTAATGATTCCAATTTAATTAGCAATAGCAAGGAAAATAATCTTAATAAATAAATAAAGAATCTACTTGTTTTTAAGTGATCAGTATCTTTAATTAAAAGAAAAACAAACAGCTTTTAACCTAATCATACTGTATAACTTGCTTTATGATTTATATTAATAAGAAAAAATATAAGAAATCTCACAATACAATTGTGACATTTATCTTAATTATATTCATGAATATTAATATTCTATGCATTGTGAACAAACCAAATATTCTTTTGGAATATTATATTAATGATGTATTTAGATTAATAATTATAATGTTTATCCTCCTTAGTAAAGTACTATCTATTCAGAGAAACTAAATGTTATAGCACAAAGGCCAAGGGTAATTGTACCAATATGAATATTTTCAACTTCTTTGCTTCCATGCGCTGTGGTCTTGCCCGGCGCTAGTACCTGATGTCAGCGCTGGCCCTACTCGCACCTGCTACCAGTGCCAGAGCTGCTGCTCACATCCGTTGGTGGTGCCCAGCACTAGCCCTGATTGCTTGGCTCTGTCAATGATTGCTAGTGGAGCAGCAGCTGGGGTCCCAATCGCCCCTGAGGGTGTCTTCACCTCCCCCGGTCCTGAGGGGCAATCAGGGCAGCACCTGCCACTCGCATCCACTGACAGTGCCAGCCTTGCTCACACCCGCTCCTGGCGCTGGCCCAAATCACTCTGCACCATCATCAGGTGCAAGCAGGGCCAGCTCTGTCAGTGCATGGGAGCAGCAGAGTAGGGCTGCTGAAAGAGAGGGGACTGGGGGTCACGGCAGGAGGGGCCAGGTAGGGGCACGGAGGCTAGGCTGAGACCCACACCCTGAGCCTACTGCAGCCTCACAGCCCACAGTTCCTTTCAAGGTGCATGAATTCGTGCACTGGGCCTCTAGTCCTATATAATAAAAGCATACTATGAAAATTGTCCCCTTGATCGGGAGTAGATCCTGAAGTTCAACCAGGAGGCGGGGCCAGCCGGGGGAAGGGAGGGAAGCCCTGGTCAGCACTAGCAGCGGTCAGCTGGGGGAAGTGAGGGAGGTCCCAGCCAGTGGTCATGGCATAGGTGGTGGCAGGCAACTGGGGGAAGGCAGGGAAACCCCGGCTGCTGCAGGTGGCCAGAGGAAGGGAGGGAGTACCGGCTGGCAGCCAGGAGCTGCTAGGGACCCTACTAGTGCACAAATTTTGTGTACTGGGCCTCTAATTATCATATGATTGCACAGTTGACTACATCATCTCCCTAAACCCTATGCATGTTTGGATCTTGCTTTCAAGTTTATAAGTATGGCCCAATCTGCTTATACATACACCAAAATATGACACACAAAAAAATCTCACACAGAGCTTTTGATATGTTAGGTGACAGCATTTACAAATGAGCACCTTCATTCCATTTCATAGTGAGTGTTCAATTCATAAGAACTTGACTTGTGTGCTTTCTATATTGTCAGCATTCTATTCCTTTTGGGAAATAAATTGATATCTTTCTTAGAAATGACCAAACAGAGTGTCAACCTATTACAATGAAGGGCTACCACAAGGACAATTTTTTGAGTGTGCTGAAATTTCCATTTTAGTAGCAAAATTGAGAAGCATTACTGACAGCACAAAGGAGTATTCTTTTTTTCTAAAATGAGTGTTCTCAATTTTTATAGGCTCTGCCATCAAAAATTTTTGTAAATGACATGCAGCACAATTTTTTGCATATTAAATTGACAAAATTATTCTAAATCAAAGTAGAAGAAAGATTATGTAAACAGATATTCTCCAAAATCAAACAACTAATATTTTAACTATTAAATAATGATACTTGATACCTAAATTGAAGCTCTATAGAAAATTATTACGTATTTGCCGGCGTATAAGACGACTGGGTGTATAAGACGACCCCCTAACATTTCCACTCAAAATACAGAGTTTGTTATATACTCGCCGTATAAGACTACCCCCTCTTCCGCACACCTTCCACACACCAAATAAAAGGTAAAACAATATCAGATTTGATTTTAACATTTTAATTTATATTCAAATGCTTATGACATGCAGGAAAACTGTCACAAGGCTGTATGTAATCAAACATATACATAAAACAGTGCAAGTTTATTACCGGTAAACATACCGGTAATTCACTAAAGAAAACACACTCTATAGACTGGTACCGTAGATGCTTCTCAGGAACACAGGCAAGCAGCCCACAACCTAGAGGGACTGTCAATGATAGAAGTAAGATAACAAATAGAGGTAGAGAGCAAGTGCCGGGCAAGTCCCTAGCAA
>NW_006289214.1:2259433-2265834 GCF_000327345.1 Myotis davidii
GCCTGATCATCCCCATCTTCCCCCCACCCTGCCACTCTGGTCAACCCTAACTGCCCCCCCCGTCCGCTGGCCTGGTCGCTTCTTACTAACCACCCTGACAACCTGGTTGCCACCAACTGCCCCAACTGCCCCCCTCCCTGCTGGCCTGGTCACACCCAACTGCTCCCCCTGCCAGCATGGTCTTCCCTCATGGCCTGCTGTTCAGTCATTTTGTCATACCTCACTAACCCCCCTGTTGGCCTGGTCACCCCACCCATGCAGCATGCTTGTTCAGTTGTTTGGTCGTCCCTCACGAACCGCCCTGCCAGCCTGGTTGTCCCATGCAGCCTGCTTGTTCAGTCGTTTGGTGATCCCTCATTAACCTCCCTGCCGGCCTGGTTGTAGGCAACCATCATGGGAGGGCATGAGGGTTAATTTGCATATTACCTCTTTATTATATAGGATGGGGAATCCTATATGGAACTTTACCTGATTAAAAAAATATATGTGAAGGAGAATAATGTAATCCATAATCAATTGCTTTAGTTAGAATATATAAACTACTTTGAAATAAATAAATAAGAACAAAGGTTTTCACGTTATATCCTTGATACTGCTTCTTCAAAACTTTTTCTGCAGGATCATGGGTTAGTTGTTCTGACCTAGGCATTATGTATTATGTCACTGATACTATTCTAAACCCAGCCCAAAGAATCATCCTATATAAACAACAAAAAATAAACAAAATTTAAAATAAATAAAAACATGTTTAATGAGATCATTTGGCATCTTTCATAATTCAACCCTGCTTAAGGTGATCTAAAGCAATACTGTGATCCAAAGTATATTCAGATATACTTATAAATTGCACAGTTGTATGTGTTCTAATGTCTTCTTTGTAAGACCTTCAGTAATATTATTTTGCTAAGAATTACTTTTTTGTTGGCATATCTTTTGTTTTACATTGTGTTAATTGTTTTTACATTGAATATGTCAGAAAGAAGGTAATTTTTTTTAATTAAGGAAAAAATATGTGTTTGATGCTAAGAGGGTAGGAGAAAAATGGGGAAAATATTTTTGTTTACAGCAGACTTATTTTGTGTGTGTTTTCTCAATATTTTTAAATTGATTTCAGAGAGGAAGGGAGAAGGAGAAAGAGACAGAAGCATGGAAGTGAGAGAGAAATAGCAATTGGCTGTCTTCTGCACGCCCCCCTATTGGGGATTGAACCTGCAACCCAGGTATGTGCTCTGACTGGGAATTGAAACATGACCTTTTGGCCTATAGGTTGATGCTCAGCCACTGCACAACATGGGCAGGGTCATTTTGTTATTTTCTTGGAAAAATTCAGAACAAGTGCAGGGTAAAGAATACAGATGATTTAAACTAAATAGATTTGAGAACTTTTAGTTGTTAAGTTAAGAATTATGTCCTAAATCTGATGGGATTTTTTTAAAGCCAAGTTAACATTGGATTTCTAACAAATAAGGAGCAAGTATTCAGGGAGGTGCAGGAAAACTGAAGAGAATTAAAGGAAGTAATACAATAGTTCCTGAGGGTTTGAGCTGTTCCAGATGGGGAACCAAAGTGCCCAAAGACAGAACCTATCAAAGTGAAACATTGCTGCTGGCCATTGCAGCAAATCCCAGAAGGTGCATTAACATGGGAGAAGGCAGACCCCGAATTATTAATAAGCTTAAAAACAGATTTAAATGGACCTCCTTAGGTTATCTGATGTTTTTTATATTCTATTCTCTCCCTTGTGTTCAGTGTCATTGAGTTTTAATCAGTTTTCTTTAAAATGTTCTGAATCCAGGTTAGAATTTAGCATGAAAACAACAGAAGAAGAGAAAAGAAGACGACTTTTCTGAGTAGAGTATTTCAAGTAACTCACCACCATCACGGCGATGAGGACTCCTGAAGGGCACAGCAAAGTGGGGGAAACTCACGCACTTGACGGGAGAAAAGCTGAGTAGCCAGAAGAGTTAGTTAGAGAGAAGGTGCTGGGGATAAAAGGTTGGCCACAACTCCCTTAAGAATTGCACTCTGAAGGTTTGATACAAGCTTCTTTCATTAGTCTAAGTGTTTCTTCACAAATAACTTGTCATTACAATTTGGTTTAATCTTAGAAATTGGAGGGGCAGCAGACCTGTTAGGTCATAGTGCTTGTCACTCCAGTGCAAAATAGAAATCATGGCTCTCACATATAAGATTCTATAAATTAACATAGAAATGGAAAATATGATTTAGGAAGTACTACTATATATATATATATATATATTTAGATTTGTTTTTAAACTGAGGTATTAGGGCATAGGCTCTTCCATAAAGAAAGAGGCTGGGCAAGTGTTTGAGGGTTTTAGGACAAGATAGCAGGACTAGTAAATGACATCATGGTGTAAGGACCCATGGAGAAGATGCCGACTTATTTACACTGTATCTTTGATAATGATGCTTAATCCTGCTCTGCCAGACTTGCAATTAAATACAGCAGTAGGGAGCTATCTCAGATCATTGCTATGGAAAGCATTAAACTATAAACTATATTTTAAACTAATCTTTCAGTTTGTTCTATTCAGAGAAACCCAGATGGTGTAATTTATTTCCCTTCATAGACAGTTGAAAACAATTGGTGTAACTGATTAGAAAACATGATTGGTGGACTTATTCAGATAGGCTAATCCAAAATGCTCTGATTTTACCATAACTTTTGTTTGTTGTTTTACAGTCAGAGAAAAAAATATCAAGAGTGTTAAATCATTAACAACAAACATCTCAGCTCCCAAACTGCACAAATACTACAGACGAGTTAAAGATATAAATTATCTGGAAATTGTTTCTATGCATTGGACTGTAAAAACAATGTGGCATTCATAAATAATTTTACCCTCAGCATTCCTCTGTCTTTGAAAATTTAAGTTGTAGAATCTCTCTTCATCTCTAATTTCAGATTTCATTCATTTCACTTATCTATTCATTTAGCTGACAGTGATAATATGCCTGTAAAATATCATCTTTTGATCACGTCTATTTGACAGACAGGATTTTGTTTCGTTTTCCTGTTTCTCTAGGCTAGCGCTTTGTCTAGTGATGTACCCCTGCTCGTGATGTCAGTCATCAGTCACTCTAGCAAATGATGGGAGATCAAAGGAAGTAGGAGATGGTTTAAGTGATCAATCAATTTAATGGGTAGGTTGTTGAGGCTTGAAAACATTTCGACCAAATGTAGCTTTCCTGGCAAGATTTGGATGTATGTATTGCATGTTATAACCTTCACTGGGAAATATGACTTCATGATTTATATACCATTTTTTCTTTGAATAGCAGCTTAATTCAACTACTATCATACTGAGACTTCTGAAGCCTTTCCCTTGGGAGATGTAGGGATGCCCCATAATCTACTCTTTCCACAGTCTATTGAAGAGGATCAGAAAGCCCAAAGTTTTTGTTTGTTAGTCTAGAAAATATTTTTTTGGTGACAATAGCTTCTCTTTTTTTAAACAAAAAGTACATGCAAATCTCAAAAGCACCACCATTCAATTTCTCAGCAAATGAACATTATGAATCTAAGAGGCAAGACTACAAAGAAAACCATACAAGAGAAGTATTCATAAGCTCCTACGTTGAATATTCATAAAAGGAGTGCAAGCAACAGGGAATTTTAACTTTGGAGAAATAATAGCAATTGCTAAGTGAGGTAAAGCATTATAATTACAAATTGAACAAGTGTTTTCAGCAAAGTTTGAGAATAATTGTGAGTTTAAGTGACTAGGCTCCATAAACACAATTCTAGTTGCATAAGGAAAAACAAGTACAAACTATGCTCAGCCTGAGATGGGCTATTATTGATTTATTAGTTGTTTTAATCCTCACAGATATAATGAACTTCATTTTAAGGATTCTAGTTGTATTTGAACAGCTGAAATGTATAAAATAGATATGTGCATTTAAAAGTATTTTGTAATAATTGCTTAATTTAAGTGTTGTTTTTATTTTGGGTTGAGCTCGAGCTTCTCCCTTAACCTACTAAGATTTCCATCTAAAAAGATTTATACATTTATTTACTGTTTGCATGAGGTTCTTTGTGCGGAGTACCTTCAGTCTAATCTAGGTCCTGGCTGTCCTTACCTGCCTTCTCCACTTAAGAATTATTATGTACCAGAGCGCTGATATGTGAGACTTCAGTGGACATGCAGAGCCTCAGTGCTTTCTGTCTAAATCTCTGGAATTTTCTGGATGTGGTTATGAAATCTTTTGCCTTACACAGTTGAGTGAGCTTAGAGTAGTGTTGGTAGAAATTTTCTCCTCTATACCCTGCCAATAATTAACCTGAAACCAGGTTAAATAGATTTACCAAGTTCGTTCCACACAGACCCTAAGACAAACTTACACTAATAATACTTACCTATTATTCAACTTTATTTGGCCATCTCTTATTTTATCTGACAACTGTAAAGTCAAATACAAATTAAAAAGAAGTGGCCTGCCCATCTGGTGTGGCTCAGTGATTGAGCATCAACCTATGAACTGGGAGGTCCAAGTTCAATTCCCAGTCAGGGCACATTCCCTGGGCTGTGGGCTCCATCCCCAGTGTGGGGTGTGCAGGAGGCAGCCGATCAATGATTCTCTCTCATCATTGATGTTTCTATCTTCCTCTCCTTCCCCCTTCCTCTCAGAAATTTAAAAAAAAAAGATTTAAAAAAATTAAGAGGCTTAATTTTCCAAGTTAAAAATAAGGGAGATATTTTCCTCCTCTCCTCTATCTTCAAGCATTTCCTTAGAAAACATTTAATTGTAAGCACTTTCATGTCACTTTAAAATGCATATAATTTCTTTTAAAGATGACAAAGGCCCCTTTTTCCCACAGGCATTTTGTCTCTTTTATGACCCAAGAATGTCTTTTTCAAGAACCTGGGAGCCTTCTCTTTGAAAAGCAAATGTCAAGAAAGATAGGACACCCATTTCCCAGTTTCTGGGGGAGGGGAGGAGCTGAACTTCAGTGGACCAAATGGCAAAGCTGCCTCCTCTGATGAAGACATAAAAAGTTTGTTTTTTCACTGGATAAAGCCAATAAGTTAACACAGATGCTCACCTCAATTACCAGATGAGACTAGTATGAATTATGGTTTCAAGTCCTCTTACTCGAGGGCTAGTTAGGGGAAAGAGCAAGTCAGAAACTAATCTAGAACTAGGATTGCCAGATTTACCAGATTTGTCCCATATATGGCATGGCACATATTCATACTAAAATTATATATATATTTAGATAAAATATGTTTTCCTCAGAAACATATATTACTTGTTCAGTATTATATTTTGAGACTAATCTATGTTCAGATGGGTAATTGCAGTTTATACTTTTTTCACTATCAAATAGGGAAATGAATTGAATGAATAAGCCTCAATTTTTAGTGTCCTATAGTAGTGATAAAGAGTTGAGATGTTGGTCTAACTTATCAATTAATTTATTTATATTTTGAATATTTTAATATTAAAGAAATTCCATGAAAATATATGATGTTTATAGATAAGGTTATTAAACATTATAAGGCATCAGTTCTTCTAATATGGATTTATAGATTCAATTAAATTTCATTAAAATTCCAAAAAGAATTATTTATGGTGCTCATCCAACTAATGCTGAACATTCTTTGGACGTGCAAAGCATCAAAAAGAATCAAGAGAATTTAAAAAAAGGAGAAAGAAAAAAGCAGAGCAACTTGCTTCATCAGGGTAACATGATTTGTCATAAAAACTTTATAACATGTGATAGTATTATTGTGAATAATGTGAATTTAAAGTATTAATGTAGAAATATAAAATAGAAATGAATCAATTGAATAAAATAGGGAATCCAGAACACATTCATGCTCATATAAAACTGTGAAATACAACCAATTTTCTTTGCAGAACATTGAAAAGGATGGCTATTCCATAAATTATATTGAGAAAAATTATTGATGCTCTATGAATATTTTCACATTTCAGCAAAGTCTAGGCTTTATTACTGAATGACAAACATGCCTTGGAAATTAGAGGAAGTGAATTGCTCAGGAGCAATTTAAAATCTCATCTATCCTATATCCATTGGCACAATTTCCAAAGGTAATAGGCCTAGAACTATTCCCCCCTTTCCAAAAATGATTTGCTTATATTCTAGAGCAAAGTTCTCTACTTTTTTTCTCTCAGATCTGACAGCTGCTCTGTATCATAGCTGAGTCTCTGAAAATATTCTCAATTGTTTTCTAACTTCACCCTCAGTCATGTTTCCTTTGAGAACTATTTGTCCATAGGCATGCAGTAACTCTGCAGTAATATAGAAAACTAAATAATATGCTAAACAGCTTTGAGAAGAGAGAAAGAAGAAAAAGGAGAGAGAGAGAGAGAGAGAGAGAGAGAGAGAGAGAGAGAGAAGAAGAAGA
>NW_006289214.1:2265868-2286315 GCF_000327345.1 Myotis davidii
GGAAAGAAGGAAGGGAGGGGGGAAGGAAGGGAAGAAAGAAGAGAAGAATGAAAAGAGGAAGGAAAAAGGAAGGAAGAAAGAAAAAGGAGAGAGAGGGAGGAATAATTCAGAAAAAAAAAAATGCCCCCCCCCCCAAAAAAAAAAGAGATCTGACCCTCATTCAATTGTAAGGTCCCTCTCCTATAGTGCAAACTCCACACTGAATGTGTAGTGTAGTAAGTACACCTGAACCTCATTACCTCACCTTCTGGGGAACTTAGTGTGAGGGATATATGCTACTAAAGTGCTCTCTGAGTAAATGGTGTTGGCTGTGTGTGTGTGTGTGTGTGTGTGTGTGTGTGTGTGTGTGTGTATTTAACTGTAGCAGGATAACTGTTAACTTGCAAGTAGGATATCTTAGACCCTTCATAATTTTGGACTTACTACTTACGTTTCAATTAAAAAAGAGAGTAAAACTAACATTTTTCATACAAATATAGATGATAAATAATAAAGAAGGGAATTGAGGTAAAATAAACCTGATGTTCTAAAATGGTCAATCAAATAGTAGCACATTAGCCTTTTATTTAATCTTGTCAATGAAACTAGCAAGTCATTTAAAACATTATTTAAAATAGTTCAGAAGGAAGGGGAGAGGGAGTGCGAAGAATTGGAGATGGATATGATTACTTTCTATTTTAAGTACATCTGTAGTATTAGTTTCTTTACTATATAAAACAGTTTTCGTTTTTAAGGAAATTAGAAGAAGAATGAGTGGTTCAGCAAAAGATGGCAAAAAACATAAGGTATGAGCATAGTTTATTGGAAGTAAAGTTGGGGGAACTTTTTCTAGAATAGTAAGTTATTTTCTGCCTAATTCTACAAGAATAATTGCCTTCAAAAAAGAAAAAAACAGTCTTGCCTGTGTTTATAGCCCCTTGGCATTCATGTGGCCATAATGCCAAGAAGCTGTCAGATTACGAAGCTTTATGTACCTCAGAGTACATAGCTGAACTTCCTTTATATTTCCTAGGCTACAATTAATTCTTCACTTGGAGCTCCCACTCCTCTTCTTTCATAGATAAAATGATTACATATCTCATGAAGCTCTTTATTTCAGGATTTTCAGTTTTGTGGTAAGTTGCCTGTATACTTTAATTCAAGCAGATCTAATATTACAGCCACTGAAAATCACATAATAGCAAATTTTAAAATGAAAGTAAGTATAATTTATCTAACTAAAACTAGTCTTGAAATCTTTGAATATTTTACTGTGAGGTGAAGGAGTAATAATTAAAATGTATTCACCATTGTATATGAGTAAAAATATTAGAAATGTATCCAAGAGATGGGTATAAATAATAATAATAATTCTCATTTTATGAGGGCTTATCATGTGCCAGGTGCTGATATAAACCATTTACTATATATGTAGAACTCCATTCTCCAACCCCATGAATTAAATAGTATCTTTATATTCAATTTACAGATAAAGAAACTAAAATGAAAAAGGGTTATTTATCTTGCAGAAGGCACAAACTACTTATTAAATTGAAGAACCAGGTTTTAAACCCAAATCACCAGGTTGCTACTATATAAATACCCATATGAATTACCTTGTATCTGGGTAAAATTCTGGTACTGACTCAGTAGGCATTAGGTAGATCTTGGGATTGTGATTTCCTAACAAGGCACTAGGGTTTACTGATGTTGCTATTATTGGTCCAGGTCCAGCCTTCCTCAATCAAGGTTTCTTAGGAGATGAAGAACCACTGAGATGATCTTTAGTGACTACTTTCTTCATTTTCCCAAGGATGACATATAGCTAGTATCTTCTAGAAATATAGGAGGTGTTAATTCATTCTATAGGTGGGGCAAAAGTAGGTTTACAGTTGTTCATATGGAAAATAATACAATAATTAGTACATAATAATACAAGAATAATCTCTGTGTTTCACATACTCACAGCTGTAAACCTATTTTTGCTCATCCTGTATACAGCTGCATATTGCTCACTGAGTTAGAATGGTAAAATAAAAATGGAAAATGGAATAAGATGGTGGCTTTAGATTTTGTTAGCATTGAGTTATTACTGTTTTGGCTGGAGAGGAATATCATCATTAACCATCTATGAGTAGGTCACGGGAAAGGAAAAATTCACCTTTGATTATTTCCTGCCTAGAAAAACAGAAAAACGATTTGTTTTTCCAAAAGGCATATAAACAAACAAATAAAATAATGGGTAACATGCACAGAATATGTCTTTTCTTTGTGAATTTCCCCCTTTATTTTTTCCTTTTATTACGGAAAACTTCAAATGTGCAAAAGTAGACTAAAAGTATAACAAATCCCCATGTTCTCCAAGAACTGTTGTAAGAGCTTCAAATACATTATCCCATAGAACCCTCCCAACCATGAGTGGGAAACATCATCTGAAACATGGAAACAGGCAAAAAATGAATAGGTAATTTTTCAGTGCAGTGCTGATATACACTTTGTATTTATTGGAGTATTTTACAGCTTTTTAGTGGCAGGATTTATTTTGGCCATTTCTTTTTTTCTGGTAGAGAATCAAAGTTATGGTTTCTAGTCCAATTTAATATTAACTAGTTTTGTATCCAACCAAGCAATTTTATTTTGCACATATAATCTAGGTTCTCAAATGCTCTTTGAAGGAGTCACAGCAAGTTATCCATTATCTTATTAATCAAATAATTAAAGAACATCTTTGGCACATGTTCACTTTATATTAGTGGACAAGTTACATTATTTAAAATTTTAAACTTAGGCTTTATCAGGTTTGGAGATCATCTTTGTAGATGGAAAGGGGGTGCTGTAATAAATTATAAATTCCTCAATGGACAGGTCATGGTGGGTAGTCACGATTGAGGTCTATAACATTTTTAGTGAAAGGTTTTTAAGCAAGCCCTGTCCATGGGTCTTCTGCATTTAGGTTAACATACCTTTGAAATGCCTGAAGAAATAATACCCCTTAGGGTAACCACCCTTCAGAAAGCACCTATTTTTGTAATTCAATCCCTGTCTTGCTGCTCCTACTCTCATGTAATCTTCCTTAAGTTCTCTCCTTAATTTCAAATGCATAAAAAAACAACTGCAAAACGTATTACCTAGAACATTTTAGAGCTTGTTTCCTAGCAATTGTCATCAGTTTTGGCTCAAATAAACTCTTATAAAACTTCTCTACAGGTTTAGATGTTTCTTATGTTGACATCCATGAAGATACCCAAGTAGGGGTACCTCTAAGATTTAGAAACTGAGTTGTTAAAAAGGCTGTTGTCAAGGATCCTGAAAGGTGACAGATGCTACCTTACAAGCTAACAAGTTAGTCTGCTTGAGTTTCATTCACACTGGCAGAAGACAGGAGATTCCCAGTCAGATCAAAGGTCTTGATCACAGCACAGCAGGCAGTATCAACTTCACGTTTGCTCAGGTCTCCTCGCATCCCCAAGGCCTTGGGACAATGCAGAAACAGGCCCAGCTGAATCCCACACACAGTGAGTTTGTATCACATCTGAGGAACCACAATTTTATATAGTTCTCATCTTTATAGTAACTCCTAGAAAACCGGTCCAAACTTTGACCTGAAAAGAGGTATTATTTTCTTTATCCTCGGGGATAAAGAACAATCTCTTCCCTGACCTGGAGTGAGGAAAACACTCTATCTCCAAAGTCACTGTATCCTGGTGTTAGTCCAGAGAAAAATTGTTGTTTTGCTGAAGAGCTTTGTTATTCACATGGAGAGCTGTTTCCTAACATGAACCTCATGGGTTGTTTAGTCCAGGCAAGTTTTTGTTTGTTTGCTTGTTTTTCTTTCTTGGCTCCCAGAGAGCCATGAGAGGATTTCAGAAAATTTCAAGAAGTAATAAAAATGGAACTTTGCCCCTCCCCAGCCCCCATGTTTTTTTTTTTGTTTGTTTGTTTTTTTTTGTTTTTTTTTTTGTTTTTTTTTTGTGTGTGTGTGTGTGTGTGTGTGTGTGTGTGTTTTGGTTTATTTTGTTTTGAGTCAAATTCTGTTAATACCTCATTCCTCATTGATGGCAGCAATGACTGGGTTTTAGTTTTAGGATCTGATCATTTGGTGATTTCTGTAGGACAAACAATTGAGAACAATTCTCTGTTGGGTAAGAGATGACAAAGAATCCAGCTCATTAGTCTTTTTGTTTGATTATTTATGAAATTAGATGAATTAATTATTTTATAATCTCTAGGAAAGAAAACAGCCCTTGAGATATGAACAGTTATTGCATTTCAGCATAATCTGTGGGTAATATTGTAGAACTAAAAAATGTAATCTATGTGTCTGTGACTCTGCATGTTTGTGCTTGAGAAAAGATTTGCTTTTTTGTGTGTGTAAGTGTGAAATACTTTTCTACTTAAATAGAAGAAGCTTTGTTTTTATTCATTTATAGATATTATCTAGGGGCCCAGTGAATTAATTCCTATACCTTGAAAGGAACTGTGGGCTGTGAGGCTGTGGTGGACACAGGGGCAGGTCTTGATCCATCCTTCCTGCCTCTGCCCAGTCCCTCCAGCCCTGCCCCCCCCCATCTGCCCGCAGCACCGCTCCTGCAGCTGCTGCTCCCATGGGCTGATGGTGCCGCCCCGTGCGCACCCATTGATGGTGTGGAGCGATTGGGGCCAGCACCAGAAGCCGGTGCAAGCAGCGGCTGCTGCCCTTATCACCCCTCAGGAGCAGGGGGAGGTGAAGAAGCACTCAGGGGCAATCGGGGCCAGCAGCCATCACTTGCACCTGCTGACGACACTGAGCGATTAGAACCCGTGCCATGCACCAGCAGCAGGTGCAAGTGGTGGCTCCAGTGCTGGCAGCAGGTGTGAGCAGGGCCAGCACTGGCAGTAAGTGAGAGCGCCCGATGGGACCATGGGACCAAAGAATTTTCAGTAACCACCAGAAGCTCGCCCGGATGATAGCAACCGGCACCCCGCGGTGGGCTGGCACCCCTGCTCACCTGCTCCACCATCTGACCTCGACCAATAGCCGCCATGTTCCACGTTCTGCTGCCTGCTGCTCACACCCACCATGTTCCGTGCGTGCCCCCTGGTGGTCAGCGCACATCATAAGGACTGGTTGTTAGGTTGTTCTGCCATTCAGTCTATTTGCATATTAGGACTTTAGATAGATAGATAGATAGATAGATAGATAGATAGATAGATAGATAGATAAAGTGTGTTAGTAAGTAAAATATCCCCAAATTCTCATAGAATAAAAATATTAAATCTTAGTACTTTAAATGTACAAGATTTTAAGAAAAAAGCAATCCTTACAGAAATTGCTAGCTTAGAAACATTTCCAGAATCTACATTCATAGTTAAGGTAACACTTCAGCTTAATATAATAATTTTGTGTGTTTTTTAAAATATTAAATAGCTACATGTCTTTTTCTTGAGGTTAATTCACATATACATTTTATTTATTTACTTATTTAGTTTTTTTAAAATTTGTGTTTGTTTTAAATGAAGAGACTAATTATATATAATTATTTAATGTTTACAATAAAAGTTTTTATATCACCATTTTTTGTCAGCTTAAACTATTTTCAAGATCTTTGATTTATTAAATTGAGTTAAGTAATAATAATGTTGGTTATTTGAATACTTTCTTAGGAAAATTGAATAATAAAATTGATTATAAAGCACAGATTTAATTTACATATTATCTTATTTTTACATGCTATAGAGTGGTTTTCTCTTTTAATCATGTTAATGAGTCTGCTCATTTTTTGCATATTTAAAAAGGTGTGAAGGAGTTATGTGTGGCTTTAAAAATTTGTGTATTAAGTGTATTCTTAAGCTTTGCTAATCTTTAAAAAAATTTGATTATTATATAGTTCTGAGCTTTCCACCTTCCACCTTTCTCTGTGAATTAGTTAGATACTTTATTTAAAAGTTATTCATATGGGTAATTTAGAATATACTCAGAGCGATAGTGACAGAGAAACAGACCATACATGCAAGATAATGGGATGTATTTTAATTTTTTTAGGGTAAATGGTTTTGTCTGAAAGTGTAGAAATAGGTTGTCTCCGAATATGAAAAAATATAATGAAAGACCAAACTTGAGGGAATATAGATGTGGTAGGCAGTCAGACAGACATGAGCAGAGCAAGGACGATGGGCCAGGCACAGAAGGTCACCAGGGCAGAAAGCCCCAGGTGCCCAGTACAGGACAACTGTAGGGTGGAACCTCACCCCCAGGGTGGCCTTTCCTCCCCTAGCATATCGCTAGTCATGTGGTTTGGAACCCCTTGATCTCTAGGCCTCAGTTGTATTTCAACTCCACACCCAGAAAAGCAACAAAACCAGCCAAGGCTGACCGCAGGACCAGTCCTGAATAATGACCCCCTGACCCCATGCCCTGACTCTGCTGACCAATTAATCAGTGAAGGCTGTAATCCTGAAAGGACACACCTTGAAAGCTGGAGGATATTCTGTTGAGATCTTCCCCTGGGACCACCCCTAAAATCTCCACCTTTAAAACCCTTAGGATGGTAGACCCAGTGCTGCTCTCCCTCCTTGGAGCCTGCACAGGTCTTTCCCTTCCCCTTCCTCTTCTCTCTCCCCATCCCCCCATTGACTTCCTCAAATCTAAGCTCCAAGGTCCCTTTCTTTACCTCTATAACTTTTTTCCTAAACCCATTTTTTCTACAAATTACTTTTTCTACCTCTGTGATTTTCCAATTAAATGTTCTCTGATTGTTGAGTCTTGGCTGTGAATTCTTTCCCAGCCAGAACTCAAGTATGGAGGTGGCTGAACCCAGGTCCAGCCTGACCCCACCGGTCTAACACCTGGTGCCTTTCCTAGCGCCTACAACCTAGCAAGTTATCAAACGGTGAGTGGAGAGTGGATATTATTTGCCTTAGTCCATAATACTTATATTAGTGTTCTATCACTGCTGTTAACAATTTACCACAAACTTAGTGGCTTACAATACTCCAAATGTATTATTTCCTTACAGTATTGGAAGCCAGAAGTCCAAATTAGGTCTCACTGGCTTAAAGATGTCAGCAGGGCAACAGGCCTACTGGGGGCTCCAGGGAAATGGCTGTTAACTTGTATTTCTTAGCTTCTAAATGCTACAGCCATTCCTTGGCTCATGGGTTCCTTGCAGCACACAATCACATCACTCTGACCTCTCCTGCTGTAGTCACATCTCCACATCCTGGAAGGTCACTGTGTCAGGTATAATTAGGGCACTCATTGTGTTATAGCAATGTAAGAATCTAGGAAAATTCCATGACTAGCTGACTAGGGGAATGGAGACAGATAGTAAAACAGTAGTTTGTAGCTACCTAGTAAATATTATCTTCCCTAAACCAAGAGTAGATGGTTTGCATTTCTCCTCCCCAACCAGAGGGTAAATAGCTTAAATCACCCTACTCAGGGAGACAGCTGACCAAAATCAAATTACTGCCATTTGCTAACCATACTCAAGGACAGACAAATTAAGAGAGTAAACCTCATTTTAGTACAACAGCAGATGAATATTCTATTGATCCTCCCTGAAGACCTCCCCTAAACACCCAACCTGTGAAACCCCTGAAAATGAAGGACCCAGTGCATTCTCCCTCCAGGGAGCACGGCTGTGCCATTCCCTTCCCCTCCTCCTTCCCCCACAGGCACATATCCCCTAACCTCTAAGGGACCCCATGAGGCTTGCCACCAGGGGAGCAATGGGCAGGGCAGCTCATCCCAGATTAACCCCCTGGACCTGTCTCCAAGACCCCCTTGTCCCTTTTCCTCTGACTTCCCAGTGAGCCAAAGCAGCCCAGCCTAGGCTCTCCTATTGTTTCCTCAATGCCCTTCCTTGTTTCACTGTCCTAAGTATATTTTTTGCTGACGTCAGTAAATTCTTGCTTGCATAGTATTCCAATGTGTAAATCTACCACAGGTTTTTGTTGTTGTTGTTTGTTTATTTTTTTATGAACTCATGGTCTGATGAGCAGTTGGTCTATAAAAAAGAAAGATCTCTTACACTTTGAGACAGCATAGAGGGACAGGCAGAGTATTATGCTAAGTGAAATAAGCCAGTCAGAGAAAGACAAGTATCACATGATCTCACTTATAAAATCTAAGGAACAAAATAAACTTAAGAACAAAATAGATCCAGAGTCATTGACACAGGCAATAGACGGAAGTATTTCAGAGGGAAACAGGGGTTTGGGGGCTGGGGGGAAGAAGGGGAAGAGATTAACCAAAGAACTTACATGCGTCTGTGCATAATCCATGGACACACAATAATGAAGGCTTTGGTGGGGGGCAGGAGCGGGTGAAGGGAGTCGATGAGGGGGATAAAAAGGGGACATCTGTAATACTTTTCAACAATAACAATAAGTTTAAAAAATAAATAAGTAAATTATTGCTTGCTCTTCTATACTTTGTCTTTTGATTGAAACTTTCCTTCAAAAAGACAAGAACCAAAGTCTCCTTGTTTCACTGGTAACAATAGGGTTCATCATATGTGTTGTTCCTTGATCAGGGATCAGTGCCTTGAGCTGCCAATTATTCAAGTTCTAAAACTATTTTTGGAAAAATTATGTACTTTTGAGTGTTTCATGTGGGAGGGTAAATACGGACACTGGTTTTCTGTTTTGTTCAGAAGTGAAACTCACAAAATTCTGTTGGCATTATTTTAATCTTTATTTTACATGGTATATGAAGAAGCTATGTTTTTAAGTTATCTCTAATTCACAATTTAGTAGATTATGCTTTTTAAAGATAAATATCACATGATCTCACTCATTTGTGGAATATAGTGAACAACATAAACTGATGAACAAAAACAGATCCAGAGACAGAGAAGCATCAATCAGACCATCAAACCTCAGAGGGAAGGTAGGGGAGGGCGGGGGTAAGGGGAAGAGATCAACCAAAGGACTTGTATGCATGCATATAAGCCTAACCAATTGGCACAGCCACCAGAGGGGTGAGGGCATGAGTGGGGGGGCAATGGGGGGGTATGGTCACATATGTAATACCTTAATCAATCAATCAATCAATCAAACAGCAGATGAAACTCTTATCAGTAATCCTATTAAAGGTAAAAAAAAAGATGAAACCTACCATTCTACATTAATATCTGACTTTCACTATCTTCTCAAAAATCAAACAAAAATATTTCTGCTGAGTCTTTTTATTTATAATAGTACTCACTTATTTGGACAGATACATTATGACTCTGTACCCTGTCTTACCAGGATATAACTGGACAAAATCAATAGTACAACCCTGGCTATACTTGGAGTGTTACACTTGAGAAAAATCTCATTTGATCAGGACTGGGAAACTCATATTAAGGAATAAGGATAGACAATATGTGAAGCAAATTTTTATGATATCTTCTCAAAAAATCTGACTTTCTTCTGAATTATGAAGACTTAGTCTTGCAGTTTTAGAATTTCTAAATTTAAAAAAGTAGAAATTATTTTTATTAAAATGTTTACTATCTAGTAATCTAGGGATTTTAACATATCATAGGGAATCTCAATTCAAGGGAAATTTACCCAAAACTGTACATTAACAGTTAAAATGTTATGGATAGTGTGTCTTGGGCTTGGCTCCACCCTCGGGGAGGAAAAAAAAAGTAATTTTGAGTCAATCTATGAATCTTTTGAAATTGTATACACAGAAGTTAATTACTTGACATTATTATTTACCTAAACTATTCAAGTCTGATTTGCAGAACAAATGCATGGCTTACTGAGTTAAGGAAAACATTTGTGTAATGTATACAAATAATTGGGCCAAATCTAATAAGAACAGCTTTTTTGTGATCAAGAAGAATCTTGGAAGATTCTGATCACAATAGGGGAAAATGTCATAATAAAGTATCCCCAGCTTGGATATAGGTAAAAGAGATTACTGAGTATCCTTTTAGTACAGTGCTGGATGTATTTATTGGTGATATTCAACCCTTGAGAGGCACCAGTAAGCTTGTAGAATTTTTCCTGGTAGAGATGTAAATAATTTCTTCCCATAGAAGAGATAATTCTAAATATTATGGTTTATGGATTTGTTGAACATTAGCCAGTTTTGCATTTTACCCAGCAATCTATCAAATTTCATATCCACCACTGTATCTATTTTCATATGTATACTTATGTGCTCTATAAAGTGTTCATGCCATATTATTATTTTATATATTTTTATTAATTTCAGAGAGGAAGGGAAGGGGAGAGAGATAGAAACATCAACGATGATAGAGAATCATCCATCGCCTGCCTCTGCACACCCCTCCCCTCCCACCCTCAATTGGGGATTAAACCTACAACTTGGACATGTGCCCTGACCAGGAGTCCAACTTTGACTTCCTAGTTCATAGGTTGACACTTAACCACTTAGACACACCAGCTGGGCACTGCTTCCATTATTACATAGTGAGTTAAATATCAACTTTGACACATGTTCATTTTATATTTGTAAGTATGAGATTCAGTCATGCTTTATAATCTTTTGAAAATTATACCTTAACAAATTATATTAGATAGTTTTTATTATTACTCTGAATTTTAAGATGAATAAATTTGATGTATTATTAAGCTTTTTAACTATTTCAAGATTACATATTTAGCATTAGATGGAGTAGAATTTGAATACAGGAATCTGGATTCATAGGATATATTCCTCTGTGTGTGTGTGTGTATGTGTGTGTGTATGTGTGTGTGTGTGCCTGTGTGTGTCTATGTGTTCTTTTAATTTTTTTTTGTTTGCTTAATTCCTTCACCTTTTTTACCCAGTATTCTATATGTGTTATATCACCTTAAAAATCAATCTCATTTCATAATACCACCATAAGGGAGGAAAATCGGATTCAAAAAACCATGTTTGAAATTTTTTCTTCCATCCAAATAATTAGAATATTCTATATTCTCAATAGAATGTTTTAGGCTTAGCTTCTTTTTTTTTAGTCTTATCAATCCTTACATTTTAATATTCTTTAATCCAATTATAGTCTGAGTTAGGGCTTTACCAATGAGTGTTTGTACCAAGATTCAGGAATTCCTTTTTTTTTTTTTTTTTTGTTAATGCTCACCTAAGGATAATTTTTCCATTGATTTTTAGAAAGAGTGGAAGGATAGGGGAGAGATAGAGAGAGAAACATTGATGTAAGAGAGACACATCGATTGGTTACCAGGGCTGGGATAGAGCAACCAGGGCATGTGCCCTTTACCGGAATTGAACCTGGGATTCTTCAGTCCACAGGCTGATGCTCAATCCACTGAGCCAAACCAGTTAAGGCTGAGCTGATCCTCTAACGTGATTCTGAAAGCTTTTTGCAAGAGAAATTATAAGAGCATAAATCTGATTTGATGATAGTCTGGTACTTGACTTCACATAACACTCTTTTATATCTTTGACTATAAAGTCCTCTTCAAAAAACACATTTTGGATTAAGCACATCTTTCTGCTCCAATCAACAGGATTTGAGCATTTTTACTATCTTAGATCAGCATGTAACTGACATAGATAATCAATATTAACTAAATCAAACATAAATGTTCATATTTGGAAATACACTGAGTGAAAAATCAAAATTTAATTATTAAATAAATCATTAAGATAATTTATGCCATAAAATCATCATGATAGTCCCATGAAAATATTACAATATATTTAAAATCAGACATTATTAACTTTTTAAAATATATTTTATTGATTTTTTACAGAGAGAAAGGGAGATAGAGAGTTAGAGACATCGATGAGAGAGAAACATCGATCAGCTCACTCCTGCACATCTCCCACTGGGGATGTGCCCGCAACCCAGGTACATGCCCTTGACCGGAATCGAACCTGGGACCTTTCAGGCCGCAGTCCAAATCTCTATCCACTGAGCCAAACCGGTTTCGGCAAATCAGACATTATTAACTTTTAAAGGAAGACTCCATTAATAATAAATTCCCTTTAATAAAATTAATATTTATTAGGATATTTTTGTGTTGCATTTTTTAATTAAGCCTATCATATAACACTGATATTTAAACCTAAGTTCAATAACAAAGCTTTATAAAATTGAAATAAATGTATATATGCGTTCTTCTCTATTTACTATCCTATACATGAGAATGCAATTATGAGTCCACATTTTACAGTTATTAAAAAATAAAAACACATACAAAAACTCAAATTGCCTTCTGTTCTAGATGAATTGGAGGAGTTTTGCAACTCTGACAGCCCACATTGCCAAAATAGTAAACACATATTACATTGATTTGCTGAATGTTCTCTGAAGTAATAGTAACGTCTGAATGGCCTCTGCAGTGCTTTTTCATATTTGAAGTGAATGGGATATAGACTGTTCTTGTACTACATCACAAGAATTAGTTTCTTGGGATTAGCATAATGCAATTCTCTGAATCCTCCTTTCCACTTTACTGTTTCTCTGTGCCTGTTAGTTTATAAGAAAGCACTATCACTCACTCCAATTCATTAAAGAAATGCCTAAGCAGCACAGCTCTGTATAATTTTGAGCATCGTTTTAAAAATTGTGCATGATAAAACTGGATCTGTGCAATTTTTTATTCATCTTTAACACTTTTCATTGAGACATATACTAGATTTATTCCAGGGCTGATTATGCTAAAATATGATCAAACTGCAATAAAAGTGTGTAAAAGAAGCTAGACTTTTTATTCAATAGGTTCATTTTGATATGAATATTGTTTGTTATGGGCTAATGGGGAAGATGTTGTGCTATTTCTATTATGGAAAAATTATGTCCAACTGCTACCTAGCATTTCATCACTAAATATAGCTCAAAATGACAAAACATGGTTCCAATCAGAGTACACACCATGCTTTACCTTAATATTTTGATTAATTGTAGACATTAAATGTAGACATTAATTGTAGTTCAATGTAGTAGTCTTTTAAGTATTCAGGACATCACTCTTCATTGATCAATTATCTGGATCAATTTGAAACATTCACGGTATTAAACTGAGTATATAATTTTTTATTTTTCAATTATAGTTCACATACAATATTATATTAGTTTTAGGTGTACAACATAGATGTATATACCTTACAAGCTGAAAACCCCAATTAGTCTAGCGCCCATCTGGAACGATATCTAGTTATTACAATTTTATTGCCTATATTCCCTATGCTGTGCTTTACATTTCTGTGACTATTTTTATAACAAGCAATTTGTTTACAGAGTTTATCTGTAAACTTTGATCATGTATTTGTCATTAAATTAACTTTACTGACTCCCATGTTTTCTATACCTAATCTAATTTTGCCTAAAGCTGTCTAAATGTTATCTTAAAGCAGTAGAAATCCTATATAATAAAAGGCTAATATGCAAATTGTCCCCACCAGTGGGAGTTTGCCCGACTGGGGGTTAGATATGTGCTGACCACTAGGGGACAGTGCGGGACATGGCAGGCATTGGTGACCCAGAGCTGGCAGCGGGTGGCAGTGAAGGCACTGCTAACCCCAATGGGCCCCCCAAAAAGCGGGACTGCAACGGGATGGTGGAGCAGGTAAGCGGGCAGTGCCAGGCCAAGGTGGGTGTGAGCAGGGATCCCAATTGCCCTGCTGGTTGCCCCAAAGATGATGACCGGTGGCGGCAATGGGGCAGGCCAGCAAGTGGGCAGTGCCAGGCCAAGGCAGGTATGAGCGGGGGTCCTGATCACCACACTGGTCACCCCACAGATTGGCCCTGATCACCAGCTAGGCCTAGGGACCCTACCAGTGCACTAATTTTGTGCACCATGCCTCTAGAATTTGTATATTTTGTGTCTGAAGCTACACACATTTTCAGATAATGGGGCCTTTAAGTTCATTTGTTCATGAGTCCAGATTGCCAGTGGACTCATGCTAGCTACTTCAAAAAGTAATAGAGAATTAGCCCTGGCCAGTGTGGTTCAGTGGTAGAGCATCGCCCCATGTACCAAAGGGTTGACAATTCAGGTCAAGGGCATGTGCCTGGGTTGCAAATTTGATCCATGGCTTGGTCTGGTCACATGCTGGAGATGACCAACCTCTCTCTCTCTTACCCTCCCTCTCTTTCACTCTTTCTAAAATCAATTGGAAAAATATTCTTGGTGAGGATAAACAACAAAAAAGTAGTAGAGAATTTGAAAAACATCTATTAATTAGGTTTAAAATAGGGTAATGTTACTTGCTAGCTTTTTGTTCCAATGTTTTTATTTATTACTGACCAAGAGTTAACTAAAAATCTAGCTTTAAACCAATTAAGGATGACTTGATTTTGTCTCTCTTTATCTCTAATTTCAGATATTCCACCTGGATTTGTTATTTCTTTCATGATCTGCTTACTTTGAGTGATTAATCCCAACATTAGCTTACCTGTGTCACAGGTTGATTATGCATGTGTCTGTCTTTGTATTAGGTAGAAACATGTATTATGTGCACTATATGAAAAACAATAACTGGTCATTATGTTTAATAAATTTGCAATTTAGAATTTAAAGTGTTTATGTATATTTTATAAGTGATATAAACACAGACACAATTTCAAATAATACAACTACAAAAGATTATAACATGCTTGATAAATTAATCTATTCTAAAAATCATTAGCAAATATTCTATGACAGGCTTCGTTCTAAGCACAAGAGCTCAGAAAATAAACAATTATGAAATCACAGAAGAGGCATCTTCTCTGGATTAAAGAAATGAATAGAGATGTTATTTGGTAACTGGCATATTAATATACTCCAGAAGATAAAGAAGGATTTTTCCAAAAATTCAAATGGCAAGAGCAAGGTTCTAGCAAGCAGATGAAGAGATATAGGAAGCACAAAAAGAAAAAAGATTCTTACCTGGGTTTTAATAGATTACGAGGGTGATCAGTAAGAGTTGTAAACTAACGGTGTCATTATTGAGAGAACCGTGTTTTAAAATGAGCACTGGAAAGCCAGGAGGTTTTGAGCAGTGCTTTCTGACCTTTTAACACATAAATAAGAGAAAGAAAATTGAAACCATCAACAGAAAAAATAGGGTTCAGTGGAAAATAACCTCATAGGGTTACTGATCATAAATTCCTAACTGGGCAGGTCATAGTGGGGAGTTCTTTCCCAGGCCTATCACTTCTTCAGTGAAAGGGTTTAAGTAATCCCTGTCCATTCCTATGCATCAAGGTTAACACACCTTTGAAAAACAAGAAACAATACCCCTTAAGAGCACATAATCTTGTTAACTAGTTTGTAATCCAATCCCTGCCTTGCTTTCCCAATCTTCCTTACATCTCCTTAATTTCAAGTTAAAAGAAGCAGCAAAACTGTTATTCTTGGGAGCGCTGAGATCTTGCTTCCCCACATTGTCATCAGTTTGGCTCAAAGAAAAACTCTTAACAGGTTTGTATATTTCTTACATCAACACTTTGTCAATCATTGTTTTGTAAAAAGCATCTAAACCTGTAGAAAAATCGTGTAAGTTTATTTGAGCCAAACTGACAACATATGCTGGGGAGCCAAATCTCAAATGCTCCTGAGAACAACAGTTTTGTAGCTTTTTTTATGCATTTGAAATTAAAGAGGGAATTTAAGGAAAATTACATGGAAGTGGGAGAAGCAAGTCAGGGATTGGGTTGCAGAATATGTAACAAGATTAAGTGCTCTCTTGACAGTTTATATCTCCTTTCAGGGATATTATGTCTGGTATTTTAAAGGTGTGTTAACCTAGATGCACAAGAATGCACAGAGTAGACTCAAAACCTTTTATTAAAGACTAGAGGCCCGGTGCACAAAATTAGTGTATTGGGGGATGTCCCTCAGCCCAACCTGCACCCTCTCTAATCTGGGACCCCTCAGGGGATTGGGCCTAAACTGGCAGTCGGACATCCCTCTCATAATCTGGGACTGTTGGC
This sequence comes from Myotis davidii, assembly GCF_000327345.1. Classification (NCBI taxonomy): domain Eukaryota; kingdom Metazoa; phylum Chordata; class Mammalia; order Chiroptera; family Vespertilionidae; genus Myotis; species Myotis davidii. The sequence goes on from NW_006289214.1 coordinate 2,281,720, forward strand.
TTCCAACTGCTCACCTGCCTGCCTGATTGCCCCTAATGGCTTCTGCCTGCCTGCCTGATCATCCCCTAACCACTCCCCTGCCAGCCTGATCGATGCCTAACTGCTCCCCTGCCACCCAATTGCCCCCAACTTCCCTCCCTTGCTTTTGTGGTCCCCCGCAACTGCCCTCTTCTGCCGGCCATCTTGTGGTGGCCATCTTGTGACCACATGGGGGCAGCCATCTTGTGCAAGGGCATGATGGTCAATTTGCATATTAACTCTTTATTATATAGGAAGTTATAGGCCTGGGGCATGACTACCCATATGATCTGCCCAGTTAGAAATTTATGATCACTAATCCTGTGAGGTTACTTCCTATTAACTCTTTATTTTCATACACAAAATCATTATTATATTATTTCCCTATAATGCATAACCAATATATGGTATGCATTATGTATGTATGTAAAAGTATGCATTAAATAATAGAAACATAAATAGCATATAGTTCTGATACATCACAGTTTTTTTAATTAACTAGAGACAAAATGAGGAATTAATTCAACAACTAGATTAACCACTCAAATTTTGTATCAAAAAGTTAAAATTCAATTCAATATTTATAGATTTTATTTTTTTCTATCATGGATATATGTAATGATAAGAAAATATTAACTTACATGGGCAAATATTTGAGGTAAAATTTTAATTTCTAAAGATATTTCTGAAACATCAATGGAAATTTAGCAGTTTTGTCACACTCATTCAATTTTTGCTCTGCATTATGTATAGGGAGGCAATGTATTACACAGGGAATTTAAAAATGAATTACACCGGACACCTTCAGTGGAGGAGCAGATACAATGGTGAGAGAGAGGGACATCTGTAAGCCTGTAATCATAATGCAGGGAGAGCAAGGCTGTGAAGGCAGTAAACTGGAGAGCACATTTACATTCGGAAAATTAAAGGTTCAGTCTAGCTCACAGGTTATTATCTTGCTAAAACTGAGACTCCTCATCTGTACAATGGGGATAACAGAAAAAAAGGGGGGGGCACCTACTAGAGTATGGCCCTGATTAGTACCATGTGATAAATATCCCACAGGAACACTAAAATAAAGAGCTATAGGGACAAAGAGGAGTACCCAATTGCTTTTGTCTGAGAAGGCTTACTGAATACATTTTATTAATCTGGACCTTGAAGGTTCAGATGGAAATAAAGTTTCTAGGCCAGAAAATGGAGAAAAAGCAACAAATGATCAATTTTGTAAAAGCATTTTTCAGACTCAAAAATATTCAGGTCTTTGGGTATATGGACAAGTAGAGGCTGTGGAAAAGTGGGCTGAACCAGGATAAAAAGAGTCTGTTATACTGTTTGGATTTATTGTGTGTTGAACACAGAATTCATTATATATTTTCAAGCAAATTCAATGCTTTAGAAATAGAACTTTAATAGCTTTGAGGTTGATAGATTGGAGTGGGGAAATATTGAAATCAGATACACAAGTCAGGCATATACTACAATTGTCTATGCTAGAGATAGTTAAAACCTAGACTAAGTCAGTACAAATAAAAATCAAGAAACAAAGGGAAAGTTGGTACTTGGCAATTAAGCATAAGTAAGAAATATTTTCTAGGTATAAATGGAAATAGTTTTAAGATGCTCTTAAATTGTTTTAAGATGCTCTTGAAATATCCTAAGTTTCTGAGAGACTCAATATACAAATGGACTATGGAGCTCTAAGCCATAACCTCTGCAACAACCAGACCAGAATGGTCAATGACTTCCAGCTTCCCTAATTTTTCCCTGACTTCCCACTCAGGACCATCTAGAGCAGTGGTTCTCAACCTTCCAAATGCCGCGACCCTTTAATACAGTTCCTCATGTTGTGGTGACCCCTAACCATAAAATTATTTTTGTTGCTTCTTCATAACTGTAATTTTGCTACTGTTATGAATTGTAATGTAAATATCTGATATACAGGATGTATTTTCATTGTTACAAATTGAACATAATTAAAGAATAGTGATTAATCACAAAAACAATATGTAATTATATATATATATATATGTTTTCCGGTGGTCTTAGGCGACCTCTGTGAAAGGGTCATTCAACCCCCAAAGGGGTCGCGACCCACAGGTTAAGAACCGCTGATCTAGAGAAAGGCAAAAATTCTCTCAAAAGCAATCCCTAGAAAGTCCACTTCTAGTTATCTTACCCCCAGCTTCTCCATGCACACAAACTTCAATCAGGACATTTGAAACATTCCTTTTTTTCCCCACTGTAATTTTTTCCTATTCCTCTATGAAACTCAAGTGAAAATTTAACATTTAATTTATTTTTATAAATGAACATGAGGAAATATAAATTCTAACATAATTAATGGCATTATTTCAGCTTACAAATCTATAATGTATAAAGAGTGATAGGATATGATAAACAGATTTAAACTTTTCTATAACATTTAAGGGGACATTTTCTTTTTGAGATAGATAATTTGGCATAAGGATTTTTGCTTCAGGTGTTTTTGTTTTGTTAGAAGAGAGTTTGGGTTATAAAGTTTTTAACATTCTAACATCCCTTCTCTTCATCAAAATGAAACATTTGTTAAATATCAAGGATGTGTAAACTTTATAGTAATGATAATAAGAATCTGAAAAGGAAAGTCACCTTTAAATAAGAAGGAAACTTTCCTTTTTTATAGTCCAAACCTGAATCTGTTTGTGCATTCATTGTGAGTATTTAGCGTTGTAAAGTAAAAAAGCTTACTGGTGATTCAGAGTTTCTCCTCTCATCTTATTGATTGTGGAGAAAACTTAAAATGACTATGAAGCTGCCAAAAAAATTTTATTGTTAACAATAATTTGTTAGCATAATAAAACATGAATATGGCAAGCTCTAATTTCTAGAATAAGCATAAAAGATGATTGAATACAAAAAGACAACTAAATGGAAAGATACACGCCCTGATAATTAGAGAAAACACAGGGCTTAAAATGTATTCACTTCAGAATGAGAGTAACAATCTTACAAAGTTATGCTGTTTCAGTTTCTAAGGGACTGATTTTAATGGAACATTGTATATCATAAAACAACCTTGAGATGCACTCCTTATGTCATTCTAAAGTGTCTGATGCATGCTCTAGTCAAAATAACAACGATCTATAGATATCATAGATATCGCTACAGATCATTTACCCTGTTAAAGGGTTTGATCTCCTTCAAGAGTTTCATATATCACTCTTATTAACACCTATTTTATTCTATCAATCTCCTTGTGCCTAATCAGAGGTGTGATGTGGGGGGAAAAAGCAACCAAAGCAGCAATAATAAATTTGCTTTGTATGAGTTAACCATGTTGAAATAACAAATATAACGTTCCCTCTGTCTAAAGTATTTTTAACTTAGATAAGCAAGCATCACATTTGTTACTAGATTTACTATTTGTTTTTATAAAATATATTCTTTATTTTTTTAAAATATGTTTTCACTGATTTTCAGAGAGAGTGAGAACATCAATGTAAGAAAGAAACTTTGATCTGCTGCCTCCCTCACATACCTGGTCTGGGAATGGAGCCTGCAATCTGGGCATGTGCCCTGACCCCGAATCAAACCAGCAACCTTTCAGTGCATGGGACAACATTCAATCAACTGAGCCATTCCAGCCAAGGCCAAAATATATTCTTTTTTAAAAATTATTTTTAAAAAATTCTTAAAATATTATTTTTTAAAATTATTTTTTATTGATTTCAGAGAGGAAGGGAGAGGGATAGAGAGATAGAAACATCAGTGATGAGAGAGAATCATTGATTGGCTGCCTCCTGCACACCCGCTACTGGGTATGGAGCCAGAAACTTTGGCATGTGCCATGACTGGGAATCGAACCATGACCTCCTGGTTCTTAGGTCGATGCTCAACTATTGAGCCATGCCAGTTGGCCAAAAATATATATTATTCTTTATGTTGACTTTCTTTTTCAAATGATACCATATTATTTTCAAGTAAACTTCAGCTTTACAGTTAACTAGAGACCCAGTGCACAAAAATTTGTGCACTCGGGGGGAAGGAGGGTCCCTCAGCCCGGCCTGTGCCCTCTCGCAGTCTGGGACCCCTCAGGAGATAATGCCCTGCTGGCTTAGTCCTGCTCCCGGATGGCAGAGGGCAGGCCCCATCCCTAGGTGCAGCTCCTGGCCGGGCTCAGAGCAGGGCCGATTGGGGAGTTGGGGCATCGCCCCCTGTCATGCACAGAGCAGGGCAGATTGGGAGGTTGTGATGCCACCCTCAGTCACACTCAGGGTAGAGCCAACTGGGGGGTGGGGCACCGCCCCCTGTCACACTCAAGGCAGGGTCGATAGGGAGGTTGCAGCGCCACCCCCTGTCACGCACAGAGCAGGGCCGATCAGAGGGTTGGGGTGCTGCCCCCTATCACGCACAGAGCAGGGCCCATCAAGGGGGTTGGGGCTTTGTACTCTGTCACACACAGCGCAGGGCCCATCACGCGGGTGAGGAGCCCCCCTCTGTCACACACAGAGCAGGGCCAATCAGGGGGTTGAGGAGCTCCCCCCTGTCACTCACAGAGCAGGGCTGATAGGGGAGTTGGGGCACCGCCCCCTGTCA
>NW_006289214.1:2286955-2290085 GCF_000327345.1 Myotis davidii
GACTAAAGCAGGTTTCTGGGGTTTTGTTTAGCTTCTATATTTGTTACATAGTTGCTTAGAGTTGCAGCTCAGAGGCCTGCAGCGGCAGGCGGGGAACGTTGGAGTCCTCTGTCACTGAAGCAAGCAAGCCTCATGTTAGTTTCAAGCTGCCTGGCTGCCGGCCGCCATCTTGGCTGGCAGTTAATTTGCATATTGCCCTGATTAGCCAATGATCAGGGTAGCAGTTGTATGCCAATTACCATGTTTCTCTTTTATTAGATAGGATGATGATGATTCTGAAATTAGTATCATATTTGGAAGTATAATAAAAATACATCAAAACACAGGTTTCAGTGATAGGTCTTATATGAGCTCTAAAAATGTTTGGAGATCAAGTTGTATTTGAATTATCAATTTGAGAGTCCTTCTATGCACCATCCTCTCTACAACTCACTTTTGGATACTGACATATTATGTCAATAGTAAATAATTCATTCAAGGATATTTATACATAAACCCCACACTTCTGTGGAGACAGGACATTTTTTAATTAATTTTTTCTGCATGTTATATCTCTGAAAAATATTCCCTTGTGCTTACAAGAGAAGAATAGCCATCAAATATGAAATCCACCAAGTCAGGGAATTTCTTGTATGATATTTTCACATTGTTGATTTTTATTAAAGTTTGTGTTTATAAAGAGATTTAGAGCAGAAAGTGTAGATACAAAACCTTTAGGGAAGTACATGAAGATTCATTATGCATTAATAATCCCAGAAATAATTGATGCAATATATAAACCCATTTTTATAACTCAGACCAGAAAACTTAAATAATTTCCTCAACCTGAAACAACTAACGGGTGAAAGAGACAGGATTTAAGAGCAGAACAAATTCTTTTTAGCCATTTTATGAGAGTTTTATGTGTCCAGTGTTCTGAAATCAAACTACTGTTTCATGAGAAAATGTGTTTTGAATTCTGAACATTCAATATGGAAATACTTATTGGTTACAATCCATAGATATGACATGGTATACGCTCTGATTAAAAGATGGAGCCAGTATAAAATGTTTAAGATGGGAAATCAAATAACCCTGAAAATTACATTTGTGAGTGAGTCATCAGCAGGTGTGTTTCACAGGGAATGGGTTTTAAACCTTTGAGCTATAACTTGTTTTATGGCAAGTTGTTAATACTGGAGGCACATCAGAGACAATATGATGTTATTACAAATAAAATCTTGGCAAAGCCTCAGCATTCAAATTCCCTGTTCTGAAGTCAGCGAGAGGCATTTTTCTTTAATGTGTATTAAAGAGAAAGAAGACATCAGAGCCATTTATACAGAAAGTAAAAGAATGGTAAAACCGGGGAATAGGGATAATGCCTGGTGAGACAGGGAAAATCTAGTCTGTTTTGCAACAATATCTTTTGACTATAATTTGCAATTTCACCCAAGTTAAATTTGTTCTTACAAATATTTAGTTTGGCTACAGAATTATATCTCAAATCCCACCATAAAAAGCACAAATACAAGTTTAAGGTACATATTTTTGAAGCATATATGTTGTTTATGTTTTCTGAGACTAATTTATATAAAATATATTTTTTCATATTAAATTGTTTAAATTTTATTTGAATAAATTTTGCTAAATATTTCCTGTGCATTAGAATAATTTCTAGAAGTAGAACTAAAAATTAAGAAACCTGATTTATTATCAGTTGATAAATTATAGTTTAGATTGTCAAAAGCTGTTAGCTATAGCCTGGCTGGCAATGCTCAGTGGTTGAGTGTCAACCAATTAACCAGGGGGCCACGGTTCCATCCCTGTCAGGGCACATACCCAGCTTGGGGGCTTGATCCCCAGTGCGGGGCATGCAGGAGGCAGCCGATAGATGATGATTCTCTCTCATCAGTGATGTTTCTCTCTCTCCCTCTCCTTTCCTCTCTGAAATCAATAAAAATACATTAAAAATGCTTTAAAAATGAATAAAGCTATTAATTATAAAAATTATAGCCAAAATTAGAAAATATATAACATTCATTCTCAATTTCTCTTACACACGTACATACACAATACACCTTCATATATTTACATCCCCAAACCTCATTATATTTTGTAATTTTCTCTCAGAATTATGAACCCACATAATACATTTAGTTGATACCAAAGCAATATGATAAACATATATGTATTTAAGTCATTGATTAAAATTTTAAATATTAAAATTTACATCACTTATAGGTGGTGTTTCAGGATTAATTTTAGAATAAATATTGGACAATAGGTAGGTTTAATAACAAAAGTAGCTAGGAGTCTAATTAAACAGAACTCTTAAATTAGTAATTGCAAGTTCACATAAGATACATTAAATTCATCATTAAATGAAGAAAAAGTTATTTTTAAACCTGTCATTAAGAGAATTTCCCTGATTTTAAGAAATCACTTGAATGAATGTATTATCATTACAGATATCTTCAGCCTATCTGGTATTGATATTTAGGCTTTAGGAAGAAATATGTAGTTGGTTCATGGTCACCAAAACAACATGCCAAAACACCACATTGATAAAAAAAAATATATATATATACATATATGTAGTAATTTACTCCCCCCCCCCAGCTTTATTGAGCTATAATTGACATAAAGCATTGTATAAGTTTAAGGTTACATCCTGATAATTTGAAATATGTATATATTGTGAAAGAATTAGCACAATAATGATTATTTAACAATCTACCACGTTATATAGTATATTTTATTTTACTTCAAAAATATTGTTTATAATCCTATATAATAAAGAGGTGATATGCACCAGTAGTGAGGGGCAGTTGGGGGAAACCTGCCCGGCAGCAGGGATTGTACCTAAACGGGCAGTTGGACATCCCTCTCACAATTGCCGACAGGGGGATTAGTGAGGGATGACCAAACAACTGAACAGCAGACTGCATGGGGTGACCAGGTCAGTGGGTGTGGGGGGCTGCGAGGGGCAACCAGGCCACCCTGGGGGGCAGTTGGGGGTGAGCAGGCCAGCGGGGGGGGCAGTTGGGGGCAATTAGGCTAGCAGGGGGACAGTGAGGGGCAACTAGGCCACTGGGGTGGGCAGTTAGGGGAAAAAAGGCCAGCAGAGGGGGGCAGTTGGGGGCATCCA
>NW_006289214.1:2290142-2292735 GCF_000327345.1 Myotis davidii
TCAGTGGGTGTGGGGGGCTGCGAGGGGCAACCAGGCCACCCTGGGGGGCAGTTGGGGGTGAGCAGGCCAGCGGGGGGGGCAGTTGGGGGCAATTAGGCTAGCAGGGGGACAGTGAGGGGCAACTAGGCCACTGGGGTGGGCAGTTAGGGGAAAAAAGGCCAGCAGAGGGGGGCAGTTGGGGGCATCCAGGCCAGTAGTGAGGGGCAGTTGGGGGGAACATGCCCGGCAGCCGGGATTGTACCTAAACGGGCAGTTGGACATCCCTCTCACAATCCTAGTCTGCTGGCTCCTAACTGCTTCTGCCTGCCTGCCTGATCGCCCCCTAACCACTCCCCTGCTGGCCTGGTGCCCCCAACTGCCCTCCCTTGCCGGCCATCTTGTGCCACCCATCTTGTGATGCCTTGAAGGCGGTCATTTGTGGTGGCCATCTTGTGGTGGCCATCTTGTGATGACATAAGGGCATTGCGCAAGGGCGCAAGGACCACCTAGGCTTTTATTAGTATAGATTATTGAGTTCAGAAAGGAAGGGAGAGGAATAGAGAGATAGAAACATCAGTGATGAGAGAGCATCATTGATTGGCTCTCTTGCATACCCCACACTGGGGATTGCATGCATAAGCCAGGCACATGTCCTGATTGGGAATCGAACAGTGACCTCCTAGTTCAGTGATGGCAAATAAATCTTTGTTTTACTATGGTTGCAAATATCAAAAAATTTCTATATGTGACATGGCACCAGAGTTAAGTTCGGGTTTTTCAAAATGCTGACACGCCAAGCTCAAAAGGTTCGCCATCACTCTCCTAGTTCATAGGTCGATGCTCAACCACTGAGCCACGCTGGCTGGGCCTGGCCAGTATTGTGTGTGTTCTTGATTTTATGCAAGAAAGATTTCACAATGTGAGTCCAGATGATTTTGAGATTACATTTATTAAAGCTAGGGACAGTGAAACAAAGGAAGGGCTTAGGGTATAAGAAGCAATAGAAGAGCAGTTAGGCAGTGCTCTGATTTTGCTCTCTAGAAATCTTAGAACAGAAGTGAGCCTTCTTGGCTGCATGAATTCACTGAGAAGTAAAAGTCACAGTGACAGAATTGTGTCTTGGCAGGGTTTTAGCTCACTGAAAAGACTAGGATAAAAGGGGCATCAGGAAACAGCCTAGGTGGTGCTTTGCTTTGACTCACTAATAACATTATAAGAAACTGAGCCATGGTGAGGCATCTGCTAGTTCACTGAAAAGTCAGAGAAAAAGAGGCCTTGAAGACAGAATCAGGGTATAAACCCAGGATAAGCTGCCACTGTACATTGCTCCCCTGGTTATAAGTCTCATAGGGACCCTTAGAATTTAGGAAAGAAAAGTAAAAATGCACACCTGAGAGAGAAGAAAGGTATGAGCATCCTCCACAGAGAGCCCCCACTGGTTCTTGGTCTTGATGTTTCTTATTTATTTTCTAAAGATGAGAATTTGAGGGGAGGTCTTAAGGGAGGATTCCAAGAGAATATTCATGGAATATATGCTGATGTACCAAAATGAGATTTATTCCCCTGACTTCATTTGTTCTATGGTGTGGTCAGTACAAATGGTACTAATTAGATTTCTGTTATCTATCTTTCTGATCAGGGTGATTTATGCTATTTACCCTGAAAAGGAAAAGTTTAAATAATTTACTCTTTTGTGCTTTATTAGGTAGCTGGGACTGCTTGGCCATTTAACTGTCTGTCTGTGCCCCATTTCTATTTGTCCTGGATTACGAACTCATCTCAGTTTTAAGCTGTCCACCAGTGTGCTGGCTCTGGGGCCTGCCAGGACATGCAGACCAAGGTCAGCCACTGCTTATGATCTGCCTGGGCCACTGGGCATGAGCTGCAAAGAAAGCTACAGATGGCTGCTATTTATGCTGGGCTTGGAGGTGCCCAGGAAAGGCAAAGCTGGTAACCACGGCCAACTGCCACTAGTGCCAGGCCTGGGGCCATTTATTGAGAGGTACAAGGCACCCTGAGGCCAGATGCCACTTGTTTGAGAGATTTTAGGAAACAATGAAGCATAAGCCAAAACAGACCATTCATTTGTATGGAAAAGCCACTGGAAGCAGCTTGGGCGGCTGCAAAAAATTGGGTAGAGGGTTCCAAGAAATCATCAAGCAGGGGCAAACAGTGATGGGCAGGTTGATGGAGACTCAGATATGGCACTGGCTTGCTGGCTTTGTTAAAGGAGGGCTCAGAAAATTAACCATAGCTTCTTCCAACACTTCTGTCTGGGGGAACACTGCCTTCCATCTCTTGCCCCAATGCCAGATAATTCAGTTCCTCCCCTTGTGTCCCTGGTGCCTTTTGAGTTGCCTCATTCCATGTCTTCACCCCTCCTACCAGTCTTGGTGAGACTTCTTTATATCATTAGTTTTAGGAATTCTGTTTAGCTAGATTTCAGTTGGTTCTTACTGATCGTTCTGTAGTTTAGTTGTAATTTTGATGTAGTTGTGGGAGGATGTGAGTACCACATTTACCTATGCTGCCATTTTCTACAGAACTGCTGAATTCATTCTGAAACACATGTACACAAATATTTACCACCTCACTAAGATTTGATGAGGGGAAA
>NW_006289214.1:2292766-2300818 GCF_000327345.1 Myotis davidii
TGCATGTTTTGAAATACACATTTAGACTTATTCTGGCATTAATGATTTACTTAGAGTGGTATCCTTTTCTGTTGAATTGAAGACATTTGCATGGGCTCTTGAACCTTTCTGTATAACAGTTCCATGGAATAGCAGTTCCATTATTTAATAGCACAAATCCAAATTAACCTCTCTAGGACTTATTTTATATGCACAAAGGATAGAATGACTCTACTTCATAAGGTGGTAAGGACTAGGTGAAAGTAAACAATGTTAAAGTTCTAGGAATAGGTAAATTATTTACAAGTTATTGTTTTCCTTATATACGTTTGATGGTTTGTACATAAAGGAAATATCTGTGTCCATGTTGCTTGTTTTATTAAGTGTCAGATACAAAAATTACATTTGAATTCAACCCCAGGTGTGAAGACATTTCAATGATAATCAATTTATGATCATATACCTCTTTCTTAATTAAATAGTAATGTCTCAAGAAAAACTTATCTACTATTTATTTACAGCTATACCATACTTTTCCTTCTTACCAAAAATTTACATCTTAAACCACTTACTGTGAACCAAGGAGGATATATGTTTTAAAGAGACATGCAGAAAGATATGCATGAAAGAAAACTCATGTGAATTTATCTTTGGTTCCTGGGAATACAAAAATTTAGGTCTATATTTTTATTGCAAAAAGCTGCTTTTACTGCAAGGAGAAGAGAAAGACACTGTATATCTTTAATTACAGCTTTGTTTGAAAAAGAAGTATTAATTATATGTTATTCTTCATCTCGGGCTTATTTTTTCTAACTCATATCTCTATTAGTTCATAAATGCACATAAAATACTATTAATTGTCAAATAAATTATGAACTTATATACAATTGCACTTAATTTTATACATTTCAAATTCAGAAATCAGGACATATTCACAAAATGGGCTTAGGAGGAAATGATTCCATTAATTGTGCATGTTTTTCTTGGATAGAAGGAAAAACAATATTTTTGCGTGTGTTTTTTACGTGGAAACTTGACTTTGATATGTATACTTTTCTATGAATTTTTATGTTCCCAGAGTAATGGGAAAATACTCCAGTAAAGAACAGTAGTATTTATCTATGTAAGACATACATCTCATGTTCTAGAATTGGGGAAAATGCTAATTGTATAACAGATATTTAAATATATGAAGTGATGAATATTGAGTCTATACTCAACTGACTACTGAATGTTTGACCAGAACTCTCCAGTTAATTATGAATTTTAGAAGAGTTATGATAAATTTATACAATCAACCCGATAATTTTTTCTGAATATCTGTATTTTTAAAACTGATTGCTGTGTCATGTGCATTCTCAATTGGCACAATATCATCCCAAAGAGAAAAAATATTTTTGGGGTGATTTGGTTTTTATTGGGGTTTATGGCCCTCCAAAAGTCAACAAAGCATAAACAGATATAGAGTATATATGTGACATTAAAATTTCAGGGTTGTAGACAGTGAATAAAATGTTTAATGTAGTGTTTGTAGGTTTAAAATTTTGATGTTGTAAATATTATTTCAAAAGGTTTTCTAAGGCTTGAAAATATATGGGTAATAAACCTAATTCTCATAAAATCTTTAATGTAATAACAAATGTTTCTCATTTTAGGATAATTCATATAAAATAGAAATTATAAAATATATTTTTCTGCCATCATTAATATTAAATCAAAGACTTTTGCTCATCTGCCTTCTTGGTTTCTCCATTTTATTCTAATTTAATACTATGTAAAACAGTATGTTTTATTCTTTCTTAAACACTTTTCCCTTTTAATAAACATATTTCTCACTTTAAGATTCCATTATGTCTTCCTAAGACACAACCTGATGGCTGAGAAATGCTGGTACTGAATTCCTGCTCAGTGTGTGTTTAATTACTATGAGATTGTGTTGAGCTTGAGCTACAGGAATAATTCCTTTTCATTTTCCCAAATATAAATTGCCTTACACTAGTGAATATGCCTTTTTATCTAAACCATCCAGGTCAACTCAAAGATTTCAATTCCCTCTCCTTCCCCTGCTTATTATATAAATCATTATGGAAAACTGGGACATTGGTCATCACTTTGTCACTAACTATGCTTTATAATAAACCACTTAATCTTCATGAATCTCAATCATCTCAAAAATGAAATATAAATAGGTCATTACTTTGTTTTGCATCTTGTAGAACTACTTTTAGGAACTATATAAATTAATGTCCTTTGCAATAATTTTAAAGTACCAATTGTTCTATTTACACTATCGGAAGCCATGATTAGTAGTGGCAATTGCACTTGTTCCTAACTCATAAGATCAGCATCTCACCATTAAGTTGTCTAAAATCGCATGGTTAAAAGTTTTAAATATATTTAATAGAACTACTTAAATATATATTTTCACGGACAGGGAAATATTCATGTTTGTTTCTTAGAGACTGCACTGTAGAGGGTATTTAGTAAATATTTGCTGAATCTAAAAAAATCACTCTACCTCAGTTTTATAAAATTTTGGAAATATATCTGATATACTATATAAAACACTGACAATATTTTTCACGTTTAAAGGTATAGAAATTTAACATCAATGTAGTTTTATTTGATTATCCTGATATTTTGATGATAAAAGTTGAACAATTTTTTCATAACTTCCAAAATTTATCCTGTACATAAATCCAGCATAATTATTTATGATATATTATACATTCTTTAATATTGGTCATCAGGCTTCAATACAAGCTTAGAAAAGTTAAAATTTTCAATATTTAAAATTCTTTATAAGTAACATTGATAAAATTCTTAAGAAGTCATTGTGCTTATGATATTTTGCATGTAACTAAAAAACTCATGTGTGTTTTTTAAAGTTACCTTTATTTTTTTAAATTATTTTTTGTTTAAAGTATTACATGTGTCTCCTTCCCCTGCCCCCCATTAACCTCTCCCTGGCCGTTCCCATGCCCCAGCACATGGCCTCACACCCTACTGTGTGTGCCCATGGGTTATGTTTATATGCTTGCATTGCTTCACTTAGCATAATGCTCTGGCAGGTCCATCCATGCTGTTGCAAATGGTAAGAATTCCTTCTTTTTTACTGCAGTGCGATATTCCGTTGTGTAGATGTACCACAGTTTTTTAATCGATTCATTTGCTAATGAACACTTAGGCTGTTTCCAAATCTTAGCTATGGTGAATTGTGCTGCTATGAACATAAGGGTGCATATATCCTTTCTGATTGGAGTTTCTGGCTTCTTGGGATATATTCCTAGAAGTGGGATCACTTGGTCAAATGGGAGTTCCATTTTTAATTTTTTGAGGAAACTCCATACTGTTCTCCACAGTGGCTGCACCAGTCTGCATTCCCACCAGCAGTGTAGAAGGGTTCCTTTTTCTCCACATCCTCTCCAACACTTGTTGTTTGTTGATTTGTTGATGATAGCCATTCTGACAGGTGTGAGATGAAACCTCATTGTTGTTTTGATTTGCATCTCTTGGATGATTAGTGACTTTGAGCATGTTTTCATATGTCTCTTGGCCTTCTGTATGTCCTCTTTCAAAAAGTATCTATTTAGGTCCTTGCCCATTTTTTGATTGGATTGCTTATCTTCATTTTGTTAAGTAGTATGAGTTTCTTATACATTTTGGAGATTAAACCCCTGTCAGATATAACATTGGCAAATATATTCTTCCACGGGGTGGCTTTTCTTATTGTTTTGTTGATGGTTTCTTTTGCTGTGCAGATGCTTTTTATTTTGATGTCTTAAAATTATTACAGATGCCCCCCTCTCCCCCCACTGACCCCTTCTAGCCTGTCCCCACCCAAAAAAAACTTAAGTCTTGACCCATTTTGAACCTCATCCATCTTGGAGTAGTCTAAGGATCATTGGTTAGCCATTGGTATCACAAATGATAATCAGGCAAATAGGCTATTTTTGAGAAAACAAATTTATTCATTGATAGTTTTAAAATTTGCCATTAAAGATAATTGGTAAATTCTTTAAGGTTGTGTCTGAGATAAAAAGAGTGTGTAGGTTAATGTTAACAGGATATGGTTCATTTCAGCTCAACCATTTCCATGTTATTTGCGCACATTGAGTATGTTCGATATTTCTTTTTGGTAGTTTTCTATAATGTGGCTTTATTTTCTCAACTTACGGAAATGGATCAATGGTTTAATATTGGCCCACAAAAGTTCTAAAATAATAATGCAAATTGTAAAATAAGTAGAACAATTTACAAATGCAAATTATAAGCCGAATCCTTCTGAAGATTTCTTTTTGCTGAGACAAAAAAAAAAATCTGTAAGAGCATTTTCACAAGCATCACCCCAATAAGAAATGAGGAAAAGTAAAGTTGTATTTAGAAAATTTGATAAAATGTTATGTATTTATATTCTGCTCCCTAATAGGTTACCTATTAAGAAACTATGCCACATGTTGTCATAAAATCAGCAAAGATTTCACATAATTTTTAAACCAAAAGATTGAATTTACTAGCAAAAAATAGTATAAATTTTCTGAAATAACATTTAAATGAATTCTGTCTTTTCATGTGGAGACAAAGTTAAAGTTACAGTAGCATTTTTTGCTTTGCAGCAATTCCAACTATTTTTAAAGTTCCCTAACCATAATGGTACTGAAGTTATATACATGGAGTGTAGTAGAACATCATTGTGGTATCTATACTAATAAAAGGGAAATATGCTAATTAGACCAGGAGACAGGACATCTTCCTACTGTCTGACTTCCTTCTGGACAAAGCCACGGTGGTGGGGGCCAAGGCAGAGGTGGTTAGGGGCTATCAGGCCAGCAGGGGAGGGCAGTTAGAGGCCATGAGACCAGCGTGGGAGGTCAGTTGGGGGCCATGAGGCCAGCAGGGGAATGGTTAGGCAATGATCAAGCCAGTAGGCAGGAAAGTGGTTAGGAGCCAGGGGTCCCGGATTGCAAGAAGGATGTCTGACTGCTGGGCATCCCCCAAGGGGTCCCGGATTGGAGAGGGTGCAGGCCAGACTGAGGGAGCCCCCATGCACAAATTTACTGCACTGGGTTTCTAGTATTATATAATAAACAAGTACATCAAATGTCATAAAGTTGATACTACACATACTTACCAAGCTATATTTTGCTTTTCAGTTTATATGAACATAAACTGATGAACAAAAACAGATCCAGAGACAGAGAAGCATCGATCAAACTGTCAAACTTCAGAGGGAAGGTATGGAAGGGAGAGGATAAGGGGTAGAGATCAATCAAAAGACTTGTATGCATGTATATAAGCCTAACCAATGGACACAGACACCAGGGGGTGAAGACATGAGTGGAGGGTGGGGGGACAATGGAGGGGATAAGTACACATATGTAATACCTTAATCAGTGAAGAAAAAAAAATAAATCACACAAAAAGAGCATATATGTATATACTAGATATGTCATGATTTTTGCACAAATCAGCTCTTGTGATTTTTTTTGAAACCTGAGAAAATCATTAACAACCCTTGATTCTATTAACTGCAATTTTATTTATTGTTGCACATCCTTGGTTTGTTGACTATGTTTTGTACATTCCAGTAACTGGTTAAATGTCATACATACATAGTCAAAGTGCATTCATTTTTGTAATATGGCCGACTGGCCTATTCTTTTAAAGAAGAGCTTCTTTTCATCTTCATCCTGGGCTTCATCCAATGTACCCCAGAAATGAGATAACATCATAGAGCTTAAAGAACTTAAAGGTTAGTTGGTTGAAAGGCCTACTTATTTGAAATTGCTGATATAATACTTCTGTGCAAAAGATGATAATCTAGTGTCAGAAAATCTCAGGTTTTAAAGCTTTCACTTATTTAAGAGATGATACCTTCCATTATCAGTCATTTGTAAGTTTTAGAAGCCTTATTATGTTTTGAATTAATTCAACTTACCTATAAAAATCCAGAACTTCCACTAACGTTTTTTGACCACACACAGGGCATCTATATTTTTCATTTTATGTATTTTAAAGTAGCAACTGGAATCCTTCTAAAATTGTCTTTATCCAGAGTACAGGAGACCCTCAATTTATACAATTTGTAATATATATAGCAGTTAACAAGTTTATTTAAATAATACCAGTACCCTAACAACAAGGTTCAAATTTCAGCCTCGATGATGTATTAACATTGAGAAATTGCATAAACAACCAACTTTGCTGCTAGCTCTTCAGTCCACCTATCATTTTGCAAACCACAGATGCACACCATGATTTCTCATGCATCACATTACTAATTTCAGTCTGTTGGCGATGGGTCACTGTGCATCCGTGATTTGATACATGCACAGATAGCAGTACATGCAGTTTTGTGGCCTCCTTATATTCCAGTGAAAACTAAGGTGGTGTTTCACAAAAATAAATAATTAATAGAGGGAGGTGGGCAGCAAAGATAAAAGTGCAGCAATGAAACAAAATGTCAAAACGCTGAGAACAAAATTTGAATCAAATGTAAATTGAGCTATAGAAGAAACCAATGACCATGCAAATGCTGGCATTGCCACTGTCTGAGAGACTCTAAATTTGTAGCCAGATAAATTTAATTAAGGCAAAATTATCTATAACTGAAAAAGTGGTTGCAGTGAAAGAATGAAGATTCACCAGAGGCAATGATTGAGGCAAACACTACATAAAAAGAAGCCCTGTAGATAGTTCACAACATGGAAAGTGAAAAGGATAAATGTTGGAAGAGATTCCAAATTTATGTTTGACAAGAAGGCAAACATATCAAGTTGTATAAATTACTCTTCTTTTCTTTTTTACAGAGAAATAAGAAATGTTAATCCCCAGTGTCACTAATGATTTATATTTCAGTGTAAAAAATAAATATTAATTTTGTTGCATTTTAAAATTTTTCTATAATTAAGGATTGAGAGTACCAGAATTCTTATTATTTGACAAAAATTTTATTTTATTTATTGGTAAGCAATTTGTTAATAAAAATATAGATATTTCTAGTTTACAATTCTGTAATACTAGAGGTCCAGTGCATGAAACTTCTGCAAGAGAGAGCTCCCCTCAGCCCAGCCAATCTGGGACCCCTTGGGGGATGTCTGACTGCCTGTTTAGACCCGATACCTGTGATCGGGCCTAAACAGGCAGTCGGACATCTCTCTTACAATCCTGGACAGCTTGCTCCTAATCGCTCACCTGCCTGCCTGGTTGCCCTCAACTTCCCCCCCCCATCGGCCTAGTTGCCCCTCACTGCCCCCCCTGCCAGCCTGGTTTCCCCCAACTGCTCCCCATGCCGGCCTTGTTGCTTCCAACTGCACCCCCCACAGGAATGGTTGCCCCTAACTGCACCCCCGCCAGCCTGGTCACTCCCAACGAGCTTGCTCCTAATCGTTCACCTGCCTGCCTGGTTGCCCTCAACTTCCCCCCCCCATCGGCCTAGTTGCCCCTCACTGCCCCCCCTGCCAGCCTGGTTTCCCCCAACTGCTCCCCATGCCGGCCTTGTTGCTTCCAACTGCACCCCCCACAGGAATGGTTGCCCCTAACTGCACCCCCGCCAGCCTGGTCACTCCCAACTGCCCCTCCTGTTGGCTTGGTTACCCCCAACTGCTCCTTTCCAGCCTAGTTGCCCTCATTGCTTTCCCACCAGCCTGGTCACCCCACACAGCCTGTTGTTCAGTCATTTGGTCATCCCTCATTAACCCCCTGCCATCCTGGTCATAGGCAGCCATCTTGTGAGGGTGTGAGGGTTAATTTGCATATTAACTCTTTATTATATAGGACTAGAGGCCCAGTGCACAAACTATGCTGTACTGTATATCCCCATAACTATTTGGTAATTACCAATTTTTACTTATTAATCTTTTAATTTTTTTAACACATTCCCTGAATCCCCCTCCCATCTGGCAACCAACAAAATGTTTCAGTATCTATGAGTCTGTTTCTGTTCTGTTTGTTTATTTATTTTGTTTTTTAGGTTTTTGTTGATTGATATGTATTGCCATTTTATTGTTCATATTCTTCTTTTTCAAGAAGACAACATTTCATGTAATGCTGATTTGGTGATGATGAACTCCT